>NW_010273771.1:0-45068 GCF_000690775.1 Eurypyga helias
CCTGGCTGAATCCAGCACACATGTGGAGGATCCCAACAGAATATACCTACAACCCTATCTTTGGTGTATTCTCTCCTACCCAAGGAACTAAGAAATAGCCATCGGCAAACTACTTTTTTTCTGAATAACTGAATTAAAAGTGGAAGAATACTTGGATGAAATGTAATCCTGATCTCAAATGTGAGCATGAATAACCTCATATATTCAAGGTGAACAAAGTAGAACCGGGGAAAGATGACGCATCATCATCTTCTGGAGCTAATTTCATTTGCAAGCTCAAATATCCTAATCAGTAATGATGTTTGGAGCCTTGGTATTGAAAGAAAATATGACCTTGTAGTTAGATCTGGGATTGTTTTCTTGGTTTGTGTAGACTTTATTGCCTGTTGCAGTAGCTGTTGTTTTGTGCCTCTGTGTTACATGGAGGCTGAAAATACTTTCTTTGGACTTTTAAAGTTGAATACTGGATGTTTGTAGAACATCTGCTGTAGGATCAGAGTTTCAACTAGGATGTGTGAGCACTGGCTATTTAATAGTAATTAGCAATTAATAGTAGAAAAGCTAAAAAAGATGTCTTAGAGGTCTTAAAACCTCAGCATTTTTAAAATAACAAATGAGAAAGCAAAGTGGTAGAGATGGTGTCAAGTACAACAAAACCCAGGTTTGACTGCTTCTGTGCAGGGCCTGGACTGGATCTGGCTAAAAAGGCTTTTAGCAAATCCCACTTCACTGTTAAGTTTCTTGGCTCCCTTAGACTCTTGACACCTTTAGGTGAGAAATAGAAAGACTAAGTAGGAGTATTTTATGTTGATGCATTCATGTTATGTCACACTATACTATTGAGCACCTGGTAGGAGAGGTGAGTTTGAGCTTGCCAAGTGTGAGGTCTGAGGTAACCATCCCAAAGTCAAGACATGCCTTAGGATTTTAGCATCCTGATTTAGGGAAATTTTCAGCTCCTCTTGTCCTCAGTGGGTTTGCCACCAACAAGATGACCATGAAAGAAAGAGGAGAGGATTTGGTACGTGCTTGGAGTCAGTTTGCAGTACAGAATCTTTAGAAGTATTTCTTGGATATCTCTGTTGCTCTGTCAACTTACAAATTTATCCATCTCCTCCATCACAGTGATTTTTTTCAAATATCTGTATAAACACCTCTTGCAAAGCAGGAGGCATCAACTTAATTGCAGTCAAGTTGCCAAATGAGTCAGGAACCAAACAGATATCGTTTCAGACTTTAAATACTGTATCTAAATGTAGCTGTAATGTTTTTCCATTCACTGTGAACATGAAGATGCTTTAATTGTATGTTTACTTAGTAAGACACGAAGTCTGTTCATGTGTGTATTACATAGGCAATTACACTGAAGTCTATGACTGCACATGTGACAACAGGGTTTTATCTCCTTTGCAAGTCTGAGATGAACTAAATCAGGGTAATACATTCCCTAGATCTCTTGGACGAGGCGTCAGGCTCATGTGAGTGACTCCCTCCCTTCACAGCAGTGAAGTTGTGCTGTGTATGCCCGTGCATTTCTTCGTAGTGGTGCTGTAGACCTCTCATCTCACGCAGAATGGCAGGCTGCAGTGATCTTCAGACTTGGTAAATACAGCACGTGGAGCAGTAGTGAGGCACAGGAATACAGTTGGAGTGTGCCATGTGGCTAGGGCTGGGCTGTTCCTGTTGGGAGGCTCAGAGATTCAAGGTGCTTGGGGAAACGCAACCTATACTGTTATTTGGAATCCGTACAACAGAAGCTGAGCAAAAGGGAGAAAATACACTGGATGAAGTACTTCAGCAGAGCCTTCAGCGGTTATAAATGAATTATCAACTAGGACCACTTTATATTTTTTTTCTAGGAGAAAGCAAGCTGAATTGGAAACTTTTTGCTAGGAAGTCTTTCTTCCACTTGTGGGGCTTTCACATGACTATCTGAAGCATTCAGCAACTTAGAAATGTATTTAAAAACGGGATCATCTGAGACTGATAATGCTGTGATGTCCTGATTAATTTTTCTTCTAGCTGTTTTTTCAGAATTAAAGAATTAAACCTGTTACTCAGGTTGAATATGTACAGCTATAGCTTTTAAAAAGTGAAAATCTGAACAGAAGCTGAGAACATGTACATAAGATAGCCCAGAAATGCGTGGGTTTGTCCAGAACTAATAATTGTTTATTGAGAAAGCACATGAGATATGAAGGACTGTGGTGTTCCTTGGAAGCACAAGCTCTCTGAATGGCCAGTAAGATACATAATTCAACAAAAACTGAATCAGCCATCTGTTACTCAGAAAATATAATGATTTTGTTTAGAAAAGAGACAGGAAAAAAAATCGCTAAGAAATATTGAAATAAACCCCTTGATAGCTTTCTGTTTTGGAAAAAATTCTGAAGCAAATAAAAATCAAGTTGTGTACATGCTTTTTTGAAGTTAATCTTATGTGAAACTAGTTACTGTATAACAGATAACTAGTTACTGTTAATTGGAAATTTGAAAAAAAAATCGTTTAAGTGAAAACATTTTTATTATCACATGGTAAAAGCAAAACCAAGATCCTTTTCTTTTAAACTTGTGAAGACATGGCAACTCCCTTGCAAATGTTCATATACTGAAGTGTGAAAATCATGGCGTTAGTGTTTATTCCTACAGTATCAGTGGTGATGTCGATGGAGGTGATTATGCTTTATGAATATGGGATGTTCATAGATGAATCTCGATTCTGAGAAAGATAATGGAAAACTATTCTTTTGCTATTTTTGTATGTAAAATATTGGTATTGCTTCTCTGTTTTGGGGAAGATAGTGAAATATAATGGCAATATCACTTTATAAAATTTTAATGCATTTTTGGCAGGTTTAAAGTTGGGCATGGAACAGGACACTTGGGTGATGATTTCTGAGCAAGGAGAAAGACTGTACAAAATGATGTGCAAACAAGGGAATCTCATCAAAGACAGGAAGAGGAAATTAACCACTTTCCCCAAATGCTTTCTTGGAAGGTATTATATGCATTTTATAGCATGATTTTTAACCAACTAAAACCACATTTTAAATCTTCTTTGGGATTCTGCGGAAACCACACTTTATTTGTAATGTCTGTTAGGCCTATTTGCCTCCTAGATTTTAGCCAAAATGGAAATCGATCTGCCTGAAATTTATGGATGTGTAGTCACATTCAAAAGGAGCTTTTTAAAGGGACAAGGCTGCAAAGGCATGTTGAAAATATGAAAATGCATTAAAATATTTTCTTTAAAGAAATGATTCCCAATGTGCTTAATGCATTTTGTCTCTGAAATGCCTAGTTTAGAATATTGAATTTGCTTTATTCCACTTAAAAAAATCTGTCTCTAAACCAGTTTCTTTCTCTTGCCTGAGTGTTGGGTACAGAGTTACAAAATGGAGTTTTAAAACATGTTTAAAAATCCACCCCTATTGTCAGAAGAATCTTTAGAATGTCATATTATACCGTTGGCTTAAGAAGGCTAAACGCAAGAGGAGGAGAAAGCAATAGCTACTGTAAAAAATGTGTGTATTACTAAAAAAATCAGTTTAAGGGATGGAGGCGTTACCACTTATTTAATTTTCCCCTAAGGCAGTTAACTCTGGAAAGTATTTTTAGGAAGTACAGTGACTGATTTACGCAAACACATCATGGTGGCGATACTCACTGCTGGGTTCAAAACTGGAAATGAATCTTGGGAGATTTTCATGAGCTGGTGAGAATCTAAACCCTCAGTGAAATTGTTGGAAGCAGGTAAAGAACAGGCTTATGCTGAGCTATGTGTGAAACGTTTAAACCTACCGTCAAATGTCTGCTTTTCTGTGCTGTCGTTGAAGCGGACCCTTTTGCAGCACCCTTTTGCTAGGCCCTGGGTCACGGATTAAAACTCATGAATGTGCATGTTGCACTACCTCACTACACTGTTCTTTTGATTTGTAGCACACACGCAAACATCTTACGTGCCATAAATTCAATGTCTCTGAATTGCATCAGGTTTATTGTGGAATAAGCTGGGTATTTCCTACACATGCACCATGCACTTTGTGTACATGCCGAGTATGTTGGTGTAGTTTAAGCCTTTATCATTAGGCTTAAGAATTACTTACTAGGCTAGTAAACACAAGTAACTGAGAAGAAAATGTACTAGATGTGATGGAATGACATTTAAAGTTTGGTTTTTGCATCTGTTTTTAATTCAGTGAATTTGTGTCCTGGTTGTTGGAAATTGGAGAGATACACAAATCTGAAGAAGGTGTTCATCTTGGCCAAGCTTTATTAGAGAATGGCATTATCCATCATGGTAAATACAATTAGTTTTAACTTACTTGTTTTTTACTCTAATTGTTGTAATTAGAGTGGACTTAATTTTGTTTGACAAAAAGATGATCTTGTTAACGCAAGAGACAGTTGTTGAATCTGTGTTATATCCTTGCAGGGACCTCGTGGGGCCATTGTCCATGCCTAGGGGATTTACTGGGAGAGGCTCCATTGATTTAGTTGGGTTATATCTGTGCTGTTGGGATCACAGCATTGCAAACAGGGACCTAGAGAAACATTGCTATTCTCTTGTAAGCAAAAATAAATACGGGGGGAACAGAGAAGGCTAGACTGCTTTTAAGGATTTAAACCTTCTTTGAGGCCAGGCTTTGTAGGGATACATGTTCAACTAAGAATTGTAGAAGAGAGGAGGTCACAGTGGCTGTTGATAAATGTGCCTGCTCATCTGTTAGGTATTCCAAGTGGAGCTGGTGGAATTGGATCTAGAACCCAACAGCTTAATCTTTTGAATTTTAAGACCTTACTTTCACAACATTGTATAGTTACTAAAATAGGTATTTTTATGCTGAAACTTTCAGTCAGTTAACTCTGTTTAGCTCATTCTGGAGAGAAGTATCACTGAAATGGTTGAGTTTTTGAGCCAGTAAGAAGATTTGATTTCTGGAGGTACTTTGCATTTGCAACATTTTTCTCTTACCAGAGCAGGTCCTCATTTCTGTTCC
The DNA here is from genome assembly GCF_000690775.1 of Eurypyga helias. Taxonomy (NCBI): domain Eukaryota; kingdom Metazoa; phylum Chordata; class Aves; order Eurypygiformes; family Eurypygidae; genus Eurypyga; species Eurypyga helias. The sequence continues at coordinate 5,001 of NW_010273771.1, forward strand.
TTTTACAAGGTATAGTCCAACAGGACCATAGAAGCAAACTGGATAAACTTCTGTTTTTGAAGGCTTACAATAGGTTTTGTTTGGCTTACAATAGGTACAGTCACTTAAAAAACCACAAGTAGCAAAACAGTTGTGAAGCTGACTACTGTTCCAGCATAGATCCAGGGTGTAAAATCATTGATAATACACATTTTAATACTTACATGCTTCATCCAGCAATGCATTTAATACATACTTGATAAGTTGTTTGCCACGATGTTTTCGGTGTCCTTGACTGGAAGGAAAGCGGGAGTAACAGTGCCACTTAGCTGTGTGCATTTTAAACATACACAGAGTTGGAGTAAAAACATTGAGGTTATTCATCAGTCGTTATGTAGTCTTTAATTCTTTAACGTCAGTCTACATGATTTTCTTCCACCAGCATTCAAATGTCAGATGCTATTATGTTTACTACACACCCAGAATTGTTTTCAATTGAATGATTCTGTTGCTAAAGATTCTTTTCCTGATCTTTGTAATTTATATCCCAAATACATTCATAGACTTTCTCAATACAGAGTTAAATGAATATTGTGTAATTTCATGAGATAAAAGGGTAATTATATTAGAGCATAGAAATGTGAGCCAGACATGCTGCTTTGAATAGTGGATCCAGCTGTGGTTCAGTGAAAATAGAATCCTTAAAATAAAGTTGAATGAACCATCTGTTTTCACAGAGGGAGCAAGGCAGAGAGAAAGTTTGGCTGTTACTCACGTTGCAAACGTTATAGAGGGCTTTGTTAGACTTCGCACATTCACTGTGCTGGCCATTGTTTTCACTGTGCTGGGCTTCATCCTAGCAATGCCAGACCCATGTTGTGGTGGGCATTGTTTTACTTCCTGTTGTGTGAACTCTTGAAAGCAGAAAATTTATGGGTTTTTTTCCTTTTTTTTTTTTTTTAACTTCCCCCCCCAGTTTTGCATTTTCTGTTCATATGTTTCTCTTCTGAATCTTCCTGTTGGCATTCTCTAATACTTGAAATTACTTTTAATTGTATCAGTCAATGGCATAGTGAGGTATTGTTTAGTGGTAATGATTGTGGATCAATCAAATCAAGAATCTGTGGATGCCCCCTCCCTGGACATGTTCCAGGCTGGGCTGGATGAGGCTTTGAGCAACCTGGTCTAGTGGAAGGTGTCCCTGCCCATGGCAGGGGGGTTGGAACTAGATGGTCTTTAAGGTCCCTTCCAACCCAAACCATCCTGTGATTCTATGATGCATTTTATCAGCTTTAAGTGTTTGAAACTATGTCCTTGCATAGCTGGTACTAGTTAAAAGGAAAGCTATACAGTAAGTGTAATGTTTTCATATTTTTTTTTAAGGTTTCCATGTCAGTGTAGTAGCTGATAGATCATTCATCCTTCCTCTTGAGCAGAACAAGCCAAATCACTTCTATATCATAGAAAACAAACCCCACAGAAACCGAAATAGTGATTTACAGCTTCCCGCACAGCATTCCCTGGATATATGTGGTATTTTACACAATACTGTAAGTGGTAGCATCCTTGTTTGGCTTCCCTGCTTTCCAGAGCTCAGGATGTGCCACCTCTGTGGACCTGCTCCCCTAGTTTCTGGTGCACGGTGCGTAAGTAGGGGCTGCAAAGACAGGGCAGTGCTTATGTTCCTCAGAGGGCAGAGCCTGCTGTGTACATCATGGGCATGCAGGGTTGGAAAGGTGCTTTGTGTTCATGCTTCCCTCCCTGAGCATCCCCGTAACAACGAGGAACAACTTGCGCTTAAGCAGTATTGCCCTGGTGGTGGTTTTTCTTTTCTGTGTAGATGCTGGTCTTAAAAGCTCTTAATGTATGTTGATCTAGTGGAATATATTTTGGTTTTTTTTCTGATACAGTAGGAAATGATTTTCACTTACAGAACTAGAAGGTCACAATCCATTAAATTTAAATTCTTATGCTAAGCATTGTATGTGAAAATTTTGTAGCTGATACTTGATGTATTGAGAAACAATGATACACGTAAAGGAGCTTAAGTGTTATTTCGGGTGATCAGCTCAGTGTGAACCATCAGTTCAAGGCAATTGGAATAGTGTCCCGGGCTTTACTGTTAGGTATTTCAAAAACAGGTAGAGAAGTTATTTTGCTCTTGCTCGACACTGGTGAAAGCACTTAATACAAGAAGTCAAGTTTTTATGTCCATGTATCAGATGATGTGTGGAGGTACTGAAGAGCGTGAAGGCACATGAAAAATGGTGCAGACAGAAGCCACCTTACTATATGGAGTTTATGGTGCCTAACTAAATTTTTTTGAAGAGAATAATGGATGATGGTTTAATCACTTGATATAGGAAGGCATGTGCAGAAGAATTACCTAATGCTGTCAGGTCTGTTACTCTGATTAATGAAGACATTACAATAGCCTCCTTTATCAATTGATGACATGCAAATTTGGTTTCAAAATTAAACCTTACATCTGCAAGCAAAACATTAATTAATAGCAGACAGTTATTCGAGGATGGTGCTAGTGCCTAGTGCTGTCTTCAGCCATCAAATAAATCAGCTGTTTTTTAGAAATCACATGATATGACTGTTTTGACAAAACACTTGAAACTGCGGTTTCTTGCTGGAATCATGTGAAGATCACTTACTAAGATCCTTTTTCATGGGTCTTTAGAGGAATTGGTTATCAACAGCTTCGTAATGACTGCAGGTCTCTTGCACTGAAGAGGTTCAGCTGGCAGTGAGTGTATAGAGGAAGACATTCCCTATCCCTTTCCTCCCCAGTGCAAGTCTGGCCAGATGTTGAAGAGTGCTTGTATCTTTATTGACTCACCTGACGTTGGCCTCAGCAGGACATGAATAATATGAGTAGTTGCAAAAGAAGCTTTATTTGGCCATTTGGTCAATGAGCTTTGAAAAGTGCTGAACAGACTGAAATGCCTAAGTTTTCAGGCTGTTCCCTGTCTGTCTTATTCTATGACCTGTGGCTTGAAAATTGTGTGGTTTCTTGTGGGCCACTTAAGCGTTGTGAGAAATATTGTCACCAGTGACATACAGGAACTTAGGGCACATGATCTAATAGGGCTTCCTGCCCTCCCTGTCTGAAATCTACCTATTGCTGTGTAATATGCTGTTATTAAAAGAAATGACGTTAGCCCTCTTCTCTCTTGTTGATTTCTTTAGAAAGTCGCCTAACAATACATGATTATTTTTTTAATTTAGTTACAGATAAGCACCAATTCAAACCTGAACACATGCTGTACAGATTCCGATACGATGATGGAACATACTACCCCAGAAATGAGATGCAGGATGTGATCTCTAAGGTACAGAATAGAATAGTTGCTATAATTAGGAAGAACACATCAGAAATACAGATTCTGCTTGAAAAATAATGTAAGATATTATGCTAGGATAAATAATATCCCCTTGTGCTTCCCTGTGTCTGTGTTTATGTGAATCAAATCTAGTTTTCCAATAGTAAGGGAAGATTTTTGTCTTTGTTACACATTTTAAATACAAAATTAAAGTTTGTTATTTTTTAGTTATTTTTGTTATTTAATGTTTCATATGCAGAATGCATTGTCTGTGTTTGTGGGTGATTCTGAAGCTGTTGTCTCAGTCTATTTTATTTCTCAGTCCATTTTAATAGATACGAAGATACACTTTGAAATTGTTTTCAATTTTCACTTAAATCTGCATGTCTTTTAATAATGCCTTAACAAGGCAGTAAATCTGCAGTCAGGTAGATGTTTAAACAAAAGCAAGTGTTCCTATCCATCTGCACTACTGAGCATAACAAAATGATTGAAAAAAGTGACCTTTAAACTCATTAATGTTCAAGCTTTTCATGATTTTTGAGGTGGTAGAAAATGTCAGCATTTGGGTATTACCTTACAGTGCCATTCACTTTTCTGCTGGCATTCGTTAATGTAAGGTAGAAAATCTAGAGGAATCTCAAAACTTCCAGGAAGAGCAAAGTAGGATGGAATCTGGTTGGACACAACTTTTAACTATCATACATGGTTTTTCTTGCGTGTTATGAAGACAATTGTTTCTTTGTTAGTCTGCAAAGGGATACTGACATGATTTTTTTCTTTAAATAACATTTTCTGATGTCAGTATCTTAAACTCTTGCAAATGTGTTGGTTTTTTTTTTAAATTGAAAATGTTTCAAATATTTGAATATCTTTTCCTTTTTTTTTAAGTTTACGGGTTAGTTATAATTTCAATTTGTAAGTAAGATACCTATATCAAATGCAGTGGTTTTTTACTTTAATTACTCACTCTGTATGTTGGAAAGCAAGCAGTGATTGGGAAGACCTTAATGCATGGAAACATTGCTTTGTCTTTTGGGCTTTGTGTACTTTTCTTCCAATAACCTCAGAATTTTTTAATGCTACCTTAAATCTAATAATTTTTGCATGTGTCTCTGTGAAGCTGAGGTCAGATTAGAAATGCTTTATTCCATATGAATTATTCATCAACATTGTTATCTGGAAATTTAAAGTTTTGGCATATGAATATATACATAGGCTGTTTTTTTACTAGCTAAAGGAAGTGCATTTGGAACATACAGACTTGCCTACTGCCTCACTTTCTCTTAGTTCTCTATGGTGGGAACGTGTGGTTAACTAATCTCATCTTTCCCTTTATCAGGGTGTACGGCTGTACTGTCGCCTTCACAGTCTGTTTACCCCAGTAATTAGGTGAGTCCAATTGGGAAATCTATAGAGAGTTATCGGGAAGAAGTATATAATCTGAAGATACTGTGTTTCAATGTAGGAACCTAACCCCTCTTTTCAAGACTGGTCTCTTGGGAGTAAACAAACAAGATTGAAAGGCTATCAAGATAAAAAGCATAACTGAATCATTAAGTGACTGCAGACTTCATTCAATATGACCTTTTTTTACAGACTTCTTAGGGCCTTTTAGGTCCTGATGGATATGCTTAAATGCTTACTGTATATATTAATATACTCCTTTACTAACACTCCCATTAGCTCACTTGGAGAGTCTCAGCGGTAACGAGACAACTGCCTTTATGATCCAGTGACATTATTGCCCAAGGAAGGAATGGTCAGTCTCCTCCCTTCTGTCTACATGGAAAGGTTTCACTTGCTTTACTCCAGAGGGAACTACTGAACCATTACAAAACACTCAATTCATGCTTGTAGTGACTCTTTTTATAAAATGCAAGTGTTTTCTGTTAGGCTTGTTCGAGTTTTTTGTTTGATTTTTAAATTTTGGTTTGCTTTGAACAGGGACAAAGATTATCACTTGAGAACCTACAAATCCGTAGTCATGGCTAACAAATTCATAGACTGGTTGATAGCCCAGGCAAGTATATACCTTTGGGTTTATGTAATTCTTGCATTCAGCTTCCAGTTTGAAAGGTAGCGATGTATTAAGCAGAATAACATGCAAACGCTTTGTGTAAGGGTTATTAGAACAGCATGTGTAAGTGTAATCCTCTTAAACTAGTAAAGTAACAGAAATCAGCTGTCAGCCATGCTGTTCATCCCTTTCATGCTTATCTTCCTTATTTGCAGTTGAACTTTACATGTTTTAATGAGACTTAGCTTTGTGATTCAGCATGTAACATTGTTCATGGCTTAAAATGAGATGGATAGGCTCTGAAAACTCTTAAATTACTAACTAGATGGATAAAAGTCAGTACCAATTTTCTGGCATTGTTTCTGTTTTATTGTAAGTGAAATGGGGAGAAGAACAGGGTGTCCTGTTCACTCAGTCAGCATGCACCGGTTTTATAAAAGTTAAAAGCTTCAATGCTTTCAGATTGTGTTATGTTCATTTTTTTATGGAGAATGCTGTGTTACTAAAATGTTTACATATTTATTTGTAACTACAAAGAGACATTAAGTATCTATGTGCATATACTGGTTTATATGTATGCTATAAATGTATATGTGAAGATGGCGGTGATAGATATAACCCACAACCCTTGCTGAGCCTGTGAGGTTATGCTGTTGTGCGTACGATCCATTTTGCTGCCCTATCAAAATATATTAAAAAACAAGTGCTGTGGTTTAACAGGGGGATTGCCGGACAAGGGAAGAAGCCATGATATTTGGTGTAGCTCTCTGCGATAATGGGTTTATGCACCATGGTAAGTAAACTCATTTGGTACAAGTTACGCTTACCTTTTGTTTAATGCTGCATTAAACTACATTTGAATCTACATAGTAGGAAGGAAATGCAGGTGCTGGTAAAGGTGTTCCAGATGGGATAGGAAGTTATTTCGCTGTATCGCTGAAGAGACCTATACTACAATCTTCAGGGGAAAAAAGAAATAGCTATTGTATACTCTGAAAATTATCTTCAGTCAGTTTTATAACACGTACTAAGGGCTTCATCCTCTGAATGATTTATGGGGGGAAGTTTTATTAGATACTTTGAAATTTCTTAAGCAGGTAATACATGTTTGCACAGATGAGACGATAAAAACTGAGGAAATAGGTAGGAAAGAAAGGAGACGTTTTTGGGAGGTAGGAATAAAATATGGAGAAGCATGACTTCAAAAATGTGAAGTGGCGACAGTAGGAGAAAGTGGACTGTAGAATAATGAGAAAATCATAAAGATAGCAGAGAACAAAGAAGGAAGAGAGAGGAATGCAGAGATATGTGCGGTACCAAAAATGAGGTGAACAAGGTCACATTTAATTCCATCAGAAGGAGGATTTCAGTGAAAGGATTGAAGCAGCAGATCATTTACTGAAATAAAAAGAGGAAGAAATCATTTTCTCATCAGCTTGTGTGGCAAAGGAGGGAGAATTAACTTCCTCTCTGGCACTGTTCAGTCTTTTTCCTTTGACTTGTAAACATACAAACTGCATCCATCTGCTGTGCTAGGTGCTTCTGCATCCCCACCAAACCCATTTCTAATACTGCACCTGGCATGCTTCACCACCTAGAGAGTGCCAGAAGTTGGCGGTGAGCATCTCCAGCAGCTGTCCAGCAGAGCTTTTCCAAAAAAGGTTTTTTTAAATCCTTCTTAGGAAAAAACCTTGTGCTTGACATTATCACTAAAGCCATTTTGGGCTACTGTGTCTTGCTCAGCTTGGTGGAATCCAGTTGTTTTAGTTGAAAATGAGCTCAGTGATACCTATCTGTAATGGATCCATGTAAAAATCATTGTTTATGTTAAAAACTAAGATTTCCCTAGATTCCCCCACAAAAATAGTTTGCTAGCATTTAATATGTGTATGCATGTTCATTATTTTATGGTGCATGACAAAACATGACATTAAAAAGTGCAGATGCAAAAAAGGATTATTATGTGTGGTTTTGTATCATACAGTGTTAGAGAAAAGTGAATTTAAAGATGAACCACTGCTGTTCCGTTTTTATGCGGATGAAGAAATGGAAGGGTCAAATATGAAGCACAGACTCATGAAACATGATCTGAAAGTAGTGGAGAATGTCATAGCCAAGTCATTACTGGTGAGTGAAACCCAATGACTCTATGCTTTGATGAGTAAAAAAGTTGGTTGTAGCAACAATATATTAGCACTGTGTGGTGTTATTTAACGGGGATATACTTTAGCTCCTATTGCCTTTCTGAACAATATTTTGAACAATTTTATCTTTCAGATTAAATCTAATGAAGGCACCTATGGTTTTGGTTTAGAAGATAAAAATAAGGTGCCAATTATTAAAGTGGTGGAGAAAGGATCAAATGCTGAGGTATCAAGTATTATAAATTATCTTCCCTGTTTTATTCACTCAGTCACAGGTGTAGGTTTTGTACATCAGGAAGGAAAATCTATATTAGTAGAAGGTAACAATGACAAATTTCCAAGAAAGCTGTGGTTATGAATATTTTTTCCCTTTTTTTTTAATTAATTTTGTTTAAAATATTGACCTGACCATTATCAACACTCATTTTCTGCTCAGTAAATTGCCATTTTGGGTGGTGATATAAGAGTTATCATTCTATTTTTGTACATTTTATAATATTCAAGTGATGACATTAATCTAGAGTGAAACAAACAATTTTTGGTAGAATATGAAATGAGTATAAAGCTAGTATGTAAGCTGCACTTGATATAGTTCATAACAAAGGATATGTCAGGCTTTGGATAAAGTCTAAAACTCGAGGATCTAGATGAATAAATTACAGCCTTTTGGTTTGTTAGTATTGCCTTAGATGCTCTTTGAGTAAATTCATATTTTAATAAACTGCATGGGAGTCTCTGTACATGTAAAGATAGAGAACAAGTCTCTTTCATGAGAGAGGAAATTTAGACCTAGATTTCAAGCTGTTCTAAATCTCATGGTGGAATTAAAATTTAAGATAAAAATAGATACAGCAAATCAATAATATAATACAGCCACAGAGCTGTATCCAGGGTGATTTCTAGCAGTCAGGTTCTGCCATGATCTCGGATGGTGCCAAAGTTAAGCCTATGCCCTAGGCTGCCCTGTATACTCCTGCCATCCAGCTGTAACCAGTTCTTCTCTTGTTAGACCAGAGTTTAAAAACAATCTGCAATTTGGCTTGCCATTCCTTTGGCTCAAAGGCCATGAAACGTTTGAAGATATTGTTTTAGTTTGGAACTTAATAAATACCACTTAATAAAATTGGGTCTTTCCTTATGAAAAGAAGCTTTAGTTCCTTTTGGAGAATGATGGATGGACAAATTAGGTAATGTCATTTTAAAAAAAAACCCAAAAACTGGCTCAGTGAAAGCTGTTGTGTTAATTATTACAAATATGAACTCATTTTTGAATACTGTCATAAAATCTTGATTAAGACAAGGTCTTGTAGTTAGGTCTCTTCAGAATGAGTGTTTACTTTACCCTTCACATCAATATAACCACTTCTAGAAGTATTTTGCAGTGTAAGGCCTTTGTGGGTGGTATGTGAAGGAGGCAGAAAGAATGTAAAGGAAATGCGTGTGTCGCTTCTATTGAGGTTACATGCCAGCAGAAGAAAATATAATGTTAGTGGTTATAAAAGGCAAACATATGCACAACTGTTATTGTTTTCTAGATGGCAGGCTTGGAAGTTGGGAAAAAAATCTTTGCCATTAACGGTGACCTGGTTTTTCTGCGACCCTTCAGTGAAGTGGATTGCTTCCTGAAAGCATGTTTAAACAGCAGAAAGCCCCTGCGGGTTCTTGTGAGCACTAAACCACGGGAGTAAGTTGTCATTCCTTTTGGGGGAAATTTTACAAACAGCAGTTGAAGTGAATTCTAAAAGACCAGTGGAACTTCAGACAGCACTACAGAAAACCTGTATGAAACGCGGTATCTAATGCATGACCACCAGGCAGGGGGGAGTGATTCTGCCCCTTTGCTCGGCTCTCGTGAGACCCCACCTGGAGTTCTGCGTCCAGCTCTGGGGTCCTCAACGTGGGAAGGACATGGACTTGTTGGAGCGGGTCCAGAGGAGGCCACGAAGATGATCAGAGGGCTGGAGCACCTCTGCTATGATGAAAGGCTGCAAGAATTGGGCTTGTTCAGCTTGGAGAAGAGAAGGCTCCGGGGAGACCTTATAGCACCTTCCAGTACCTGAAGGGGGCTTATAAAGAAAGATGGGGACAAACTTTAGCAGGGCCTGTAGCAACAGGACAAGGGGTAATAGCTTTAAATGAAAAGAGGGTAGATTTAGACTAGATGTAAGGAAGAAATTTTTTACAGTGAGGTTAGTAAAGCACTGGAATAGTTGCCCAGAGAGGTGGTAGATGCCCCATCCCTGGAAACATTCATGGTCAGGTTGCATGGGGCTCTGAGCAACCTGGTCTAGTTGAAGATGTCCCTGCTCATTGCAGGGGGGTCGGACTAGATGACCTTGAAAAGTCCCTTCCAATCCAAGCCATTCTATGATTTCTAGGATTCTATGATTCTAATCTTAAATTGTAAAGTCAAACAATTTGATCTGCTTTGTTTTTATTACATTTGTCAGTCAGCAAAAGCAAAACACAAGTGCTTTGGATCATCAGCTCTGCCACTTTAAATACATGCAGGAACAGCAAGTGTAAATGAATTTTTCTTGACTATATGGACATTTTTGATCACTTATCTCTCACTGTGTTTATTAAACAAAGTCCTCTGTCTGAGAATTAGTTGCTGGTTTGGCAGAAGTTGGACTCTGATCTAATGGGCCCCTTCAGCATGTGTGCTGGTTGTGTAAACAGCAGGAGCAAGTAAACAGCTCCCTATCTTTATGTAACAGATGCATTTCTGTACACAGTTTTGTCCATTCCTACCTGAGTGCAATTTTTGTTATGTAAAAGAAATACAAAGTGAGCCCTGATGTCTGGGTTCAGTAAGTATGTAAACAAGCTTAGGTTTATTAATGAAGTCGTTACTGGTTTAGACATACCAAAGTAAAGGAAGGGTAAGAAACAGTGGTCAGGAGTAATTTTGATGACCCTCTTTTACACACAGAGTGCCTTGGAAGCAGTTCTTGTTCAACAGCACAATGGAGACGTATTTCTCTTGTTAATAAGCAAAGTTGTCTTGAGAAATACAGTGGCACCCGGAACGGAGGAGAAAGCAGAGAAAGAAATATGGCATAAAGATGATAATCTGGAATGATATTCAAAAAAAGACCCCTAAACAAACAAAACCAACAAAACTGCCCAGATCAGTAGATGATAGTGTTGTAGCAAGCATAAAAGGCATGTCTTGGCCTTTCTTTAATGTGGATATTTGTTTAGTTTCTGGCACAATTTACCAGTGAAAATGTGGGCAAATTTCAAGGTTCACAGAGATGATCTAGTGAATGAGTTCAGAGGGGTTGAAGATTTTGTCAGCACTGCCTGCTTTTTGTTGGGAGCTGCTGCTAGCACAGCTGTGTTGGCAGAAGAGACAGTTGTCTCCTAAATTCTTATCCTAAACTGCCAGTGGTGGTTTTGAATAGCTCATTAGCATGTTCACAAAGCATTTTCAGAATGAAACCATATAGATTGTATCACCTTAGTTAATACATACATACACTAGATGATGCTATACTTATGAAAATATTTCAAATGGAAATCTATTGATCTCAAGAATATTCTAATATTTTTAAGATATTTGTAGACTGCAGTGGGTTTTGGATCTCACCTCTGCTGATAATTACCCCCAAATGCTAAACATCGTGTATACCAGAAAATAATGAAAATACAAGAAATGATGCAATGATATTATTCAAAACTACCTGTAAATCAAGTTTATTACAGTCCACATATATTTTAAAATCACTTTTCGGCATCAGTGTGAATTTGCTTTTGCACTGGCAAATGGAGCTGAGGGCAAAGATCCTTAAATAACAACGGAGCTGGCTCTGGGAGTAAAGGCTGCGAAGTTGCATCAGTGCACTGCTATGCATGACCTAACTAACTCTGGTAAGGCCTAGTGCAGCTGTGTTGTTTTTTCTGGAACTGCAGCTGATACCATGTGGATAGGGTAGCTTATGTTGGGTGAGCTCAGGGCTTCATTTTAAGGAGTAGATGTGAATTTTGATTCTCAGAACTGTGTTTTTGTTACTTCTGTTGATCAGTATGTTTATTACTGTTGCGCTTCGACTAAGCAGGAGCGCAGCACAGTGTTATATGAACAGCAGTAGGCGATTCTTACTTTACAAAGCTCAGTGCTTTGCACAGGTGTTCAGTCAGTAAAACTCGCCAAGCAGACGGTCACATGATAACAAATTGTAGTATGGATGTAGTCTCTGCAGTCTTCTGCAGCTCATCTGACCCGTGGTCCCCAGGCTCTGTCCTCTTGGCTGAGATACTGCCTGCCTTCCCAAGGCTTTCAGTGTTGGTGTGCTGTGGCAGCTTACCCAAATCAGAGTCCCTTTGGGAGGAATATTAAAGCTGTGGTGGTGTTTTGGTCATCATCGGCATATAGAATTTCCCTGTGTATTGCTTTCCTCTGATTGCTTTTGGTATCTCAGTTTGCTCTTATTTCTGATGTCAGTGGTGCAAAATATCTAGAATATTGCTGAATCTGAATCTGTGAATTGAATCAAAGCGTGACGTCTTACATCCTTGTAGCCTACTTACTGCTGTCCACTTTTATCTTGAGTAACAAAATGCTACCTTTTGCTACGTTCACGTTGAATCTTTGCTTGTATCAGGACAGTGAAGATTCCTGACTCTGCTGATGGACTCGGTTTCCAAATCCGGGGCTTTGGCCCATCAGTTGTCCATGCTGTCGGGAGAGGTAAGCCCTTTAATGCTGTCAGTGCTAGTGGTAAATATACATTTAGTGTCTGTGTATTGCGTGGCTGAGATAAATCAAAATTAGGTCCAGTGATTCAGCTTAGATTTCCGCCCCCACCCCCAGAGTAACAAACAATATTAAATAAAACCAAATAAGATTACTTTGTGTTCTTCTATTTTGTAAGCTTTGGGTAGATTTTCACTTGCTTCCTAACTGTTAATTTGTTTGCTGGCCATGTGGTTCTGCAGTGTTCTGAAAACGTTTTAGAGAAAATGCACTTTTCACAAATCTTTTCAAGGGTGCTAGTGACCTAGTTTGTCTTAGCAATTGCAGATGTTTCCTCTAAATACTGTTTTGTCCGTTTTGTGGTGTGATTGTCAAATCACTGCTGTCCCTAACTCAGTATGTGCTTGACTGGTGCACTTGGTGATAAAAGATGTTGAAGCATTCTTTGTCACTGTTCCATGTTGTTAATGGTAGAGCCAACTAACACCGTATTTTCAGCTGTTGTGGGGCAGTTGTGTCCTTTCCTTCCCTCCTCCCTTTGTAATTGAGGAATTTAAAATGAACTGATCTGCACAGCAGCCAGATTTGAAGAGAGCTCGATGACTATTTTTGTAGGCTGTGGTGCCAGAAATTAGATTTTCAAGAGAAAGTCTAATAAGCTACAGACTGTTGAGCTGATGTGATAATTATTTCTGCACCTGGATCTCAATTCAGCTGCCTATCCTTGTTCATTAACCACGTACTTTATTTCAATTAGCCTCAACAGTATGTAAGTGCTTGCTTGTGTGGTTTGCTAAACCTGAAAGATTTTAAGCATATGCTTAAATACTTTGCTGAATTGGGACCTTGAGGTTTTTGAAGAATTTTTTTTAAGAGATAAATAATATAGCCTATTTAAATGTTTATTTATATTCTTTCAGTTATTTTCTTGTCAAATAAGCTCAGCTGTGAAAAGTCATGACATGGCTTTTCTACTTGTCAGCCCTGTGAATTCAGTTTAGCCTTTTCTTTCGTAGTAGTTAGCATCTGCACCTCAGCCTTGCAGTCTCTAGGCAATAGGTTTTGATTTCCCTGGCACCTTTGTGGCAGTATGGAGACATAAGGAGGCGAATGTTCAGGTAGCTGGAACTAAGGGCGTACTCCAGCAGTCTGACTTTTGGTAGTAGACGAGTCCCACTGAAAAGACGTGGAGACAGCTGCTATTTTTGTGGGTAGAAGATTTTCCCAAGGTAGTTATTCCACTGTGAAAATAAATAGCTAACCATGCATCTATTTTCTGTTGCTCAGTGTTTGGTGTTTTGTGGGGGCTTTTTCCGCAAGAATAATTCAAATTGTGGAGATCTCCTACTTGATTATCTTTAGGTGTTTTGATTAAAGCACTCTGAGTTAGTAAATGAATTCGCAAAAAGATTAAAATAAGATCTAGATCCATGGAAAGGTCTTTGGATTTGAATATTTTGCTTAATGTTTAACAAGAAGCTCTAGTATGCTCTGACACTTGTTTATGAATTTTGAGAAAGCTTCTGTTCTGTGTGTAAAATAGAGACCCCAGAAGTAGACAAGAAGCTCATCAAGTTGGGGAATATAATAGAATTCCAAATAAAAGTGGTCTAAGGTATAATTAGCGAGTTTCAAGCTACAGCCTTTTTAACCTTTAAAAATCTTTTCTTTAAGACAAATTTTCAATATTTTCATATTTCAGTATTTGTTTTATGATTAGAAAAATAGTCTGGTCTCTTTTTATGGAATCATCTGCTGGGGAACTCCATTTTGTTGGAGTCCAGCTGACTGCAGAACCACCCTGTGATCAGGGGAAGTACATAAGAATTGGTGAGAGCAGATTTTGATTGAAAAATGAGGCTTTTAGACTGTAAGCTTTAAAGGAGATGTTTAGGGAAGCGATGTCAATTATGTGGGTTTTTTTATAGGAACGGTGGCAGCTGCGGCAGGTCTCCACCCTGGCCAATGCATAATCAAGGTGAATGGAATTAACGTCAGCAAAGAGACTCATGCAAGTGTTATTGCTCATGTCACGGCGTGCAGGAAGTACAGGCGGCCGATGCAGGTACCCTGGCAGATTTTCTTCCAAGTTTATGTTTGATCAACGTGAACAGCATGGCGTATATCTCTGTCCACATACTTGTTGTGTTGGAGTGGGATGAGGGGAAAGGAGTGGTGAATAAAAGTGAAGGGAAGCCAGTTGAACTGTAAAAGCTGAAGATTCTTTTTTAATATGTCATTTTTAAAGAGTTATTTCAAGTGTTTCTGAAGTTCTATGCAAAAAGCATTATGAAGTATATTCTCGTCATGATGGAGAGGGATTTACACGGCCTGCTCAGCAGCAGGAGAATGCAATGCAAAAAGCTGACCTTCTTCCAGAAGCTTGTAACACTTCAGCACATACAGAGTAGGGTGTATGTATTCCATCTACAAAAGTCTCTGTTCCCATTGCATTCCATATATGGGGAATTCAGTTCCCATATCTTGGGAATAAACATACATTCAAGGACTCAGAATTTCCCTTTTATTTAATATAAGCATGCAATTTTGTTATCTTTGTTATGTTAGTTTAGGAGAAAATCTATGGTTTCCAAGGCACAAATTTAAGGAACAAAACCAAAACCAGCTGGATTCTGTAATGTCATTTTTCCAAGTCCCTGCAAATTTTTTATGAACTGTGAGCCAATGCCATTAATTAACTTCACAAACTCTTCCAGTGCATGTTAATTGAGAAGAAAAATCCAATTAAAATCAAGAGTGAGATCTTTCTCCCACACCTACTGCATAGATATGAGATAAGAATTATAAGTAAGAGTTAGTTAGAACTATGTCATACAGATATATTCTTTATGAAAATGTTTGTCTGGATTTTTATGTTTAAAATATAATACAGAATTGAGGTTTTTACAGAGCATATCAGGACCAAGCTCATCTCTTTTTTTTAAAGGAAGATGCACTCTAGTAAAGAGAGAGGGTGCTTTGTGTACTAGTAGCAGAACTGGCTAGAATAAAAAAAACACTTCATAGCAGTTGTGCTCTTTCTGTGTGTAAGTGTAGAGTTCCTATAGATATTAATGACATCCAAAGAAGATCGATTAATGTTGGCTGGCACGAATGTCTTGACATGCAAAATTACTCTTTTTTTTTTTTTTTTCTTTCCACTTGTGCAATATGTTGGAGTACATAACTGGTTTTCCTATACAAAATATTTATTTAAATCTAAGAAGGTAGCTGTTCATAATTCAGCAAATCATGGCAAACTAAAATCCCCCAGACTGACAAGAAAAAGTTAGGATGTAGGGCTATCAAATGCTAGGGGAGAGCTGTCTAGACTGAACTGAATGGCAGTATTCCCACTGGTGTCAAGACAGCTAAAATTTCATTTCCTATTCAGAAATTTGAGTTTTTAATTAAATGAAAGACTACTGCACTGTACTTACAAACCAGGAGAAATCTATAGTCACCTTCCAGATAATTAACAGGAATATTGCAGTCTCTCCTGTGGTTGGCAATTGCATAATTGTAAGAGGATCTTTTTCTATCTCCTGTATATTCCACTTCTCAGGGTGAGTTGTCCTCCTGCTTGCCTAGAGTGTGAAGTTTCATTTCAGATTCTTGCAGTGTGAAAAACTCTGTAATTCCTGTTGGACAGTGTTTATATTCTTTCTGTCTTGTCTGGATAAAGAAAACTGAAAGTAGATTTTACTTCTTGGGATTATGTAGGATTCCTCTGCAGTGATACTAATCACGATGTGACAGATTTACACTCAGTTTGTGCCTCTTCACTGCTTTTGGAGAATGCTGCTCCAGATCACATCGCGTTATATCCTGTGTTTACTTTTGAAAGAAGGACTTCCAGTTTAAGTAGTTAGTCCTTCTATTAGGCCATATTAAGTTCAAATAATGAAAGAATCCTTTGACATCATGTAAATCTCCTGTTAGAGGTTGGCGTGGCAGTCTTAATGCTGCCAAGCAAACCCGTAATTCTCCATAACTAAGGGGCAAGCTTTCAGGTGTGCCTACAAAGAAGCGTGGGTTTTGGGAGTGTTTCTGTTGATCAGCTTGCACATGGGGGTCTTCCAACAATCAACAGAGCGCTCTGAAAGTTAAACTTCCTTGTTAAAATATTTCAGTGCCATTGAGTGAAAAGTGAGAGATGGATGAATCTAGGAAACCTAGAGGGAAATAGTACCATATTCATATAAAAATCTAGTTTTCTATGGTTAATAGGTTAAATACAGCAGCTGAATATGTATAGTAGCAAAGCATAATCTGATGTGCTTGGCATTTCATGTGAAAATTGTAACATTCACCTTAAACTTTTGCTATCCTTGCTTAACTTGGAATTTTTTCTACAAACTTCTTTTTGAAGTCTGTGAATTCAGATTAGTCATAATTGTGTCATTTATTCTGCTGTAGCTGTTGGAGAGGGAATGATTAACTGACTGTCAAGCTTCTTTTGAAGTGTAGAGAGAAGGGAAGAGTAGTCTGGAGATGCCATACTTGATAGGCCCTTCCACAGGGATGTGATGGGCATATGGTTGAGTCAGTGAGGGGGAAGAACAAGATGCGAGGTGTGCATGTGGCTTCTTCATAGGCTGTATGACCAAGCCACCATTCCTGAGCTCATGTGTCACTCAGTCACATAAGATGCTGGACTTTTGGGGCCTGTGCTTCTGTCTGTTTTGGGGGGTTTTGCTAATATGGGGGAAAAATAAAGAACATCCATTAAAATAACTGTAATAAAAGCAAATACAAGTAATGAAGGCTGCAGTGTAGATTATTCTTGCCAGTGACACACATGGGTGATAGATTAACTGAACATACTATATCTTTCGTTGGTATTCCGTAATATTTGCCAGCAGATTTGTGGTTGCACAGCAGATTTAGCAAGGAATAAATTGGTTTTCTTTCCCCCCCTCCCCCCCCCGCCCGATTTCTTGTCTCTAATATTTTTCAATCTGCAGTTTGATTTTAGATGTCTTAAATTATTTTTGGCAGAGACATGAAACTGATGGATGTCGTGCTGTCACAGATTTCACACTGTCTCGTGACAGTATACTCTGAAATAAAAAAATATATTGACAAAGTACTTCAGATGGCTTTAGACAAAGGCAACATTAACTGCAATTTTCAAAATATTATTTTAACTTGGAGCTCAGAAGGCAATAAAACTGATAATAATCAGGGAGTTAAAGGAACTATTCCGTGTTTGAGAGCAATGAAATAAGTTGCTGTTGATTGTGCTTGCAAAGCTTTTGCTAGCTGTCTTTTTTTTTTGTTGTATTTTTTAGCAAGATTCTATACAGTGGGTTTACAACAGCATTGAAAGTGCCCAGGAGGATCTTCAGAAAACAAACACCAAGCCTTCTGGAGATGATGGAGGAGATGCCTTTGACTGCAAAGTGGAAGGTATGTGATGCTTATTTTGGTTTTGTTGTTGCTCAGGACATTGATAGAGTAGCAAGGAAAATATAGGCAGTGGCTTTGTTAGATAGGAAACTGCAAGCATGTAAAATGCATTTTTTTCTGAAGATTTGCTTTTTTAATGTGTTCTAAAGAAGTAAATTTAGCATGATGTTCTGTGAAAACTATTTTATGTTCCATTTTGAGACAAAGCTTCTTTGAGCCCTTTAGGGGAAATCTCTTATATTTTTATTCATAGGATACAATAATCCTAGGAATTACCTGATTTATTTTTGCCACTAGTAGTCATTTAAGACTAAATTAGATGTGTTAGTCACTATTGCATGAGAAGTAACAGGTCAGCTGTCCTTCAGATTGTTTTCAGGTAATTAACGTTTAGATAAAGCCGGATTCATATGCATCATCGTAATTAAAGAGTTGGTTAACATGTGAACTGTATTTGTGTTCTCTGGGAAAATGCCGATATTGTGGTTTCATTTCCAAATGTTGACACTTTTCATGGTCATTTTCTTGTAGTTTATTTTCAGTTTTCCATTTTTTGTTGCTTTTTTATGTCTCTGGGTTAGGAATTAAATTGAATTAGCCCCTTTCAGTAACTGTTTTTAAAGCGAGACTATTGTGACTTGTCTATTCATGCCTCTAGCAGTATACTGTTCTAGCATTCATAAACCTACTGGTGTTTTGATTTTTAAATCATTCAGCTGGTGGCTGGATTTTTTGACTAATGTTTTGAAATGAAATGATCAGAGCACACCTGTTTCTAGAATGTTTGCCTATTTCCTTTTTCATTTGTTTAGTGGCCAGCCCTCCTCAACTGATTTGTGCTATATATATTTTTTATTTTTTTTATCCTAGAGGTAATTGACAAGTTTAATACTATGGCAATAATTGATGGGAAGAAAGATCATGTGAGTCTGACTGTTGACAACGTTCATTTGGAGTATGGGGTGGTTTATGAGTATGACAGCACAGCTGGAATCAAGTGCCATGTGTTAGAAAAAATGATTGAACCAAAGGGATTTTTCAGCTTGACTGCAAAGGTATGAAGCAGTGTTTATATGTATTAATGCTTAAGACCAGTGGAGCAACATCTGTCTTTTGTTATTCTTAGAATTATATGCGTTTCATTTAATATCTTATAATTGGTCACCTTTATCCCTATGACATTTGGAGGATGATTGTGTACTCAGGAAGCAAACTAAGTTATGGTATGGTTATAAATGGAGCCTCTAAACTGAAAAAATGTTAAAGAACTTAAAAATCTTCCAATCCTCCTGCCTCTCTCCCTTTTTTCTTAATTATCAAATAAAACTTGAAAGGAAGTCTAAGACTCACTGAAATGTCAACACTTGGTGAAGGTAGGCTGTAGTTCACAAAATTTATTTAATCTCATCAGAACTACATGTGCCACTTTTAAAATTTGTTTCAGTAAAAGGAGCAGCTCAACATCTGTCTTCTCTGTGACTGAAAGTAAAATAAAGCTGTACTTACACAGGCTCACGCATTGGCAAAATCACAGGGGAAGAAGAAAACCCAAGTACAACGTCAGGATTTCCTTTGGATTTTTTATTTTGAGGATATGTCCAAATGGTAAAATCGGGGATCACTGTGAATGGGATGTGAAATGTGTCATATATATCTGGTATTGTCTGTGTCAGATTGACAAATAGTGTAGTAATACAGCTGTTTTACTAAGTTTGGTTTTATTCCAAACTCTCTTTTCTTTTTAAGCCCAAACTTTTGGAGAGTGTATTCATACCTGAAAATTTCTTCTTCTGTTGATCTTTCCATCACAAGTGTAAACTACAGTACTGATCTTTAACTGAAATGACTGAGGCACAGGCATGTGTTTTGTTTCCCTGGCCACTTTGGAGCAGGTCACGTTGACAGACGGGGGTAACTGCTTGTGCCAATATCACGAGATTTGCTAGGGCGGGTCTAGTCAATGCTTGAAGGCATTGGTCTGAAAGATTTCAATTCTTGCTGTAATTACAATTTCATTTAAGATCTATAAGGTATTATTTCCTAATTGCTTAAGAAATATTTTCCCATTGTTGCATATGGAGTAGTTAAGTAAAGAAGTACTTCCAGCACGCTGATTCTGGCCCTAAATAATGCAGTGTCATCACCCTTAGTGTTTAGTCTGGCTAATTAAATATTTAGAAATTATTACAAAACAATAAGGCGATGTAATGTGATTAATATAGACTTTATATAAGTGATAGTGGTGTAAATGACCACAAAAGGTCCACTGGTAGAAAAATCACGTGCCTTAACTCAAAGGCAATAATAAAAAATTGTAGTGGCACTTAATAAAATATAACAGTCTGCAAATGGTTTTAAATACTCTAAACATAAACTGCTCTGTGCTGTCAGTGGGGTCTTACGCTTCTCTCCATATGCTTCTTTCTCTCTTTTCTGTGTGTTTATTGTTGCTTTGCGTTTTCAAACATCTCTATTCTGCATCATATATAGTAAGGGACTGAAGTAATCCTGGATTGCTTTCCTATATTGTGCAGATCTTTACTGTGTTAATTATTGCAATGAGAAAGTGTCCAAAGTTGTGCTGCAAAAGTTACTGGTTCTGAATGCGTTTATTGTAATGTACGCCTGAAAAAAAAAATCTTGACATGTTCAAATTTGTATTATTAATTACACCTGACATAAAGGAAACTTAAAAGTGTGACCACAGTGTCTGGGATGTTTTAATACAGTAATTAAACAGTGTAGCAAATAAGTTAAAAGCTTTCCTTGAGTCAAAAAAATTCTCTCAGGATCTAGTCTGTGACTTCTTAAAAACTTGAGAATTTGCACTCCAAAATTCCTGTACATTGTCATTTTTTTCTAAACGCCTTGCTCAGGCTTACAGATCATATATAATCTGTGGTGCTGGATAGTGTAAGAACGAACTGCAGCAGAAATGAATTAGAGACGTAAGTCCCATGATGGATTAATGCTCTGTGTGGTGTTTGTCCAGAGTTCTTTGAGTATCTTTAAAAAATGAGCCTTTTGCATTTAGGTGCTTAATCTGGATTTTGGGTGCCTTTGTTAGAAAGTTATTGTGCGTGTTTTTTTCAAACACGCCTTCAGAACTGGACCCAACCAGCAATAGGCATCTCTCAAGTTCCATAACACATTGAATTTCGATGCCTGAAATGTAAAAAGGGCTATATAGTACTCTTGTCTCTTCAACATGACTTTTCTGAGTTTTCTATCACCTTCATTTGCTGGTGCTGCTTCCATCACAGCAAGACATCAGTCTTTGCTGGACATTATAGCTCATTCTGGTCCTGATTGCCCGTTCATATATGGGGAATATTCTAGAGGATAGCACTGAGTTTTCTTGTATGCTTTTCAAATGTGTTAGTATCACTTATACTGCCAGACCAAAGTAATGAATTAATTCATCAGCTTTGCATAATATATGCTATGCAAGTAAATACAGCAGATAATGTATTTCAGAGGAGCCATAGCAGTTACATTAGTAGGAAATTAGTAGTAAATCCATTATCAGGCAATGGCATGAGAAGCCAAATAAAAGTACTTATTATAGGTATAGCTTATGCAGGGGATAGAGTTAAAGAAACCTCTTTGCTTCCCAAGTGTCATTAATTGTTGTTATGTCATGTTAAAAGGCAACTGATTATCAGGCTTTTCACCTTTAATTGTAAGAGATGATAAGTAAGGGGTTAAGTAAGGGGTTATCTTACTCATCTGATTACATAACGTACTGCTCTTGTTTTTATTATCTTAGATTCTTGAGGCACTGGCAAAAAGCGATGAACATTTTGTGCAGAATTGCAACAGCCTCAATTCCTTAAATGAAGTGATCCCCACCGAGCTTCAAAGTAAATTCAGTGTCATTTGCAGTGAGAAAATTGAGCATATCTACCGAAGAATCTCTAGTTATAAAAAGGTATGACCCGCATGTCCTAGGCTTGGTGATATTTGTCTTTTAAAGGAAAAACTGGGGAATGTGGTACAATTTGAATCACTCTTCAAAATGTCTAATGCAATAACAAAAATATGGCTGGAAGTTGAGCTGTTTTCAGGCGTGAACGCCTAAACTGAGAATTGCATAAATTGTTTCAAACTGTGCTCTCTATTATCCCTTTTTTTAGACCCTGAGTAGATCGTATCCTTTCTTGTTGACTGTGTTCAGTCGTAGATACAATCAACTGCGCATTTCCCACAAAAGGCCCAGCATTCTTGTAAATGCCTTAAACCAATACCCTAGTGAATTTGCAGATGTTAACCAAAAATGAAGCAATAACAGCAGAATTGTTGTTTTCCTTCTAATGCAGCTTAATTTTAAATACCAAATTGTTACCCTTTTATTCATCTTTTATGCCCTTCAAATTGGTATGACTTGTTCTAGCATGACTATTAATAGTAACAGCTCCATAAATTGTTAGATTAACTGGGGTTAATAAAACATTATAGCACGGAAAAAAGTAGAAGGTTCTGTCTTTCATACACTTGAGACCTAAATTAATTAGATTCGAATGAATAGTTAACCTGGAGTATGACCTCTACTTGTTGTCAGTGTTGTCTCTATAATTGTTTAGCTAAGCGGGGCATAAATGAATCAACTATTTGCCAATTTGTTAATGCAAACTTCCTTTCTCATCCTGGCTTCTGGTTCCTGTCCCTAATGGTTGGGAGTTTGGAGCTGGTTTGAAGTAGGCACAAAATGGCCACATAGAACTGGCTCTTCCCTGTCTTCTCTCATCTGGGGATCTGAGTTGTGACCTTTACAGACTGGCTGTTTTAAGAGTTATTATGCAAAAACTGGAAAAGAAATGAAAAGGTAAAAGGTTCAGTGTAGAAGTGTCACACAGTTCTAAAAGTTGCATGGGAAAGAACAGGTAATCTTTTCTGTTTTTCAAAGGAAAAGGAGGGAAAACTGCTAGGAAAAGCTGTAGATTCAGTAGGATGAATGACAAAAAGTGGCTTTCCAAAGACTTTTCAGGGTGCTCCCTGACAAGAAATGGATTAAACTGAGTTGAGTCACAGTAGACATCATCAGAAGGATTCTGATACTGCATTACCAAACATCTGATCTCTCTGTTTTTTGCCTGAATTATAAACTTCCATGTATTAAAATTGATTAAAAATCAAAATATCTATTTTAGAAAACAAATTCATTATTTTTAACATTAATAATAGTTTATTTAGAGTTCGAGTAACATGTAGGTGGTTTATACCTTTCTGGTAGCCAAAAAATTTGAGCATGATGTATAGTCTGTTTACAGGAGACCAAGACAGTAAATGAAATTTTATTGTGTTATGCTGGCTATGAAACAAACAGCCTCAGGGAAGTTTTCATAGTGCTTATACTGTCTAGAAGCAGATATTGCTGAGAAAAACTGCACTTTCAAGCTCATCAGCTCAAAAATCAGTAGTTTCATAGTTACAGCTTTTAATGACAATTAGTAATGGAATGAATTTCAGGAATAGATACGTCGTTTTCTTGGCAAGGTAAAGGTAACCATAGTTACAGGAGACTTTCGGAGTGCCTGAGCCTGGCTTGGCTCCTGGTTTCACTGTGAAAGTTCAAATTCTATAAATAGAAACCCTGTAGATTTCTGCAGATCCTACTATTATTATTATCAGAACATTTTGCTCATAATAGACCTCGAGTCCAGTGCCATGAGTCCCAGATGTTTCTCAACACATATATGAAAAAAAATCTGGGGCCTGACTTATGACCTGATTAAATCGTAGCCAGGCATTTGGTCTCTCTGGAGCAGGATGTGTGGGAGATTGAGATGTGAAATATGTACTGCTTGCAGGAACATTTTCATCGTTGAATGTCCTTAGTGCCCTTCTTAACTATTTGTACATTCTTCAGCCTTCGAACGATTCCATAATTGGCTTTCTTGCAACCTTCCAGATCTTGTTCTGATATAAAGATTTAGATGTAATTAGTACGTCAAATGTTTATCGGGCTAAAGTAATATGACACCAAAATAAACAGAAATTTAAATCCCAGCACAAAACCCTGTTATTACTCAGAAGGGACATACCTTTGTTCAGCTAAGGTGTTAGTCAAAACTTGACTGATTGAATTTGTACTGTCACTTATTAGGGAAGGAACCGTGCAAGTCAACTTTGAAAATATTCTTATGCCTGAGCTATGCTCCATAGCTGAGATAAATCTGTGCAATGTTTTGACTAGAGAGATACTGTGATTAAAATACCAGGGATATGGAACTGATTATGTCTTTTCCAGAAAAAAATCTCCTCTAATAACAACCTGCATTGGAAAGGACATATTTTGACAAAAATCCTACTTGTGATTGACAAGTCTCTTTTCCAGTGGGAAAGCTTGATCTCATCAGTTCTATGATTCTGCAGTAGGTGTTTCTAAATGTCCAAATTTGCTACAATTCAGTCTTAGCCATTTTGGGTTGACATCATCTCATCTTAAAAAATATCTCAAAGCCTGGTCAAGAGTGTGCACAAAATTTCAGGTGTTACAGTGAAGGAGATATGGCTAAGTATTAGAATTAACTTCCCGGAGTCACTCAAAATCACAGAATGGTTGAGCTTGGAAGGGACCTCTGGAGGTCTTGGCCAACCCTCCCGCTCAAGCAGAGCTACCTATAGATAGTTGCCTAGGACCAAGCCCAGGTGGCTTTTGAATATCTCCAAGGAGGGAGATCCAACAACCTCTCTGGTCAACCTGTGCAAGTGCTTAGTCACCCTCACAGTGAAAATGTGTTTCATTCAGAGGGAACCCTCCTGTGTTTCAGTTTGTGCCCATTGCCTCTTGTCCTGTCAGTGGGCATCACTGGAAAGAGCCTGGATCTGTCCTTGTTACACCCTCCCTTCAGGTGTTTATATACATCGATGAGAACCCCTGAGCCTTCTCTTCTCCAGGCTGAGCAGTCCCAGCTGTCTCAGCCTTTCCACCTAGGAGAGATGCTCCAGACTCTTAAGCATCTTAGTGGACCTTAGCTAGACTCTCTCTAGTGTGCCCATGACTCTCTTACACTGGGGAACCCAGAACTGGACCCAGCACTCCAGGTGTGGCCTCACCTGTTCTGAGGAGAGGGGCAGGATAACCTCCCTCCACCTGCTGGCATTGCTTCTCCTCATACAGCGCAGGAAACCATTAGGGAGGGCTTCATCCTTGCTCAGTATGAAATTCATAACTTCAGAATTGCATAATTTCAGAAATTTTTACAAGACATTGACTTGAAAACATCTATGTCATCAGGTGTTTATAAATGTTGTGTGCACCACAATACCAGATCATAGAGCACTTCTGGACTTTCTCCCCAAGAAGACACAATATTTTATTATTTTACAAGGAAAATAAATTCTATCTCCTTGTTGCAAAGCTATTTACATTATAAACATAATTTACTTCAAAAACCAGCCCCTCAAAAATGTAAAATAAAAAATATTTTCCTTTCCCTTGTAGAGAAAGATGGACATTTTGAAGTCAAGGCATCTGAAGTCAAGGCTGCCTGAAATATTTTAAACTTTTGTTTTCTAGTCAGGTACACAAGTTTTGTCAGCCAAGTGCTGACACATCAAGAGCTGTTAATCAAAATTCTGTGTTTTTTTCTCACTTCTAGTTTTCAAGAGTATTAAAAAACAGAGCTTGGCCTACCTTCAAACAAGCAAAGTCAAAGATATCACCACTTCACAGCAGTGATTTCTGTCCAACCAATTGCCACATCAATGTGATGGAAGTGTCCTACCCTAAAACCTCAACGTCCCTTGGGAGTGCCTTTGGTGTACAGTTAGACAGCAGAAAACATTCTTCCCATGAAAAGGAAAATAAAAACACTGATCAAGGTAGGTCAGTTGAGCTTGAAAGAACTACTTCCAGTGTTTCTGATATAGATTCTTAAAAGGTAACTGGTTTAGGTTTGTGTTGCAAATATTAAAATTAAGGATGAAACTTTATGAATTCCCTCTATTTTCAATACTTATGTTTACTTTAAAGCATAATAAAGGCTAGTCATAATTTTGAAATAACTTTTTCCTTAAACAGCTTGCCTTTGGTATACAAAAAAAGGCAAAAATTAAATAACTACATTAATTGTAAGCAGGAAAATATTAGGTATTTTACTAACTTCATAATATACATTGAAAAAAGATAATGATGTAACCTTTTTGGATTATTCCCAGGTAAATTGAATCCAATGATTTATGTCCAACATACTATTACTACTATGGCTGCCCCGTCAGGACAGTCTCTTGGCCAGCAAGAGGGCCATGGGCTGAGGTACCTCTTAAAAGAAGAAGATTTAGAAACTCAAGATGTCTATCAAAAGTTACTGTTCAAATTACAGGCTGCACTGAAAGAGGTGGAAACATGTGTCTGTCAAATAGACGAGTAAGTAAATTTTACCATCTGGACTTGCCTTTAATTTTTCTATTGAAGATACCGATAAATCTGAGTATTCTTTTTGTGTAGTGTAGGATCAGTGATGACTTCACATAGAACTGAAATGAGAAAGATTTTAATTGTAGGCAATACTATATTTTGTTCCTGTACAATAGGAATGAATGTATGAATGGCCTCAATTTTTTTAAAGAAAACATTGTTTTCTGTGCGTTTATGTAGTTCTGCCAGCTATCATGCTGCAGATGAGGTCACTTAATTAAATTTAAGATAATTTTAGTGCTTGGGTGCGCTTACAAATGACTGTCTAAAGCCTGCATTGTCACTCTTCCTCAAGGAAGTCAGAACATTATATATGGAAGTTCAGTCAGTACGTCAGGAAGTTCCAGTTAGCAGCCTGCCACGCCTTTCCTTTCCTTTCCACTCCCTTCAGCCTGTGATGCCCAAGCACAGGAACTTCTGAGCCTTCCTTTCATACACATATATATATAAACATGCACAGAGATATATATATATATATATATACACACACACGCATAGTGTGTAGAGGTATATAGAGATACAGTTATTTTGAGGGTCACACAATTGTGGCAGTAAACACGAGGGTTCACTTTTTTCTTTCATAAATATCCCGTACACTGATTGCAGTAGATCTCGCATAAGGTGCACAGATTTACTTGGCAAATTTTACCTTTTGCTGTTTGTAAGACTGAGACTTTTCATGCTTTATATCTCATGGACTTTAAGTGGACTGCCAGTGTGTAATTACTGCGCAGGAAAGTGGTTCTGTGCAGGAAACAGGATAGCCAAGGGACCTACTTAAAATTACTGAACAGGGAAGAGGAAAGCCAGGGCTATCTGAGTGTGAGAAGTTCAGCAGTACATAGTGTATTATATTAGAACATAGTTATAGCTACTAATTAACTCGAGAGAAAAGTGAGGACTACTGAGAAACAAAAAAAAAAAAGCGTAATAAGATAGGGTAATCAAACATCTGTGCTTTAATTAGAAATATTCATGCTTCAGCAGCTAGGAGGAAATGCTTGAACATATCAATCCTTGAACTTTCTAAGGACTGTAGAACTTGTTTTCTGTTACAACATAGCAACAATAAAATTGATGTCTCTACTGAATTGCTTATTATTATAAGCAATTCTCATTATTACAGTTTTTTCAGGACTGAAAATACAAACACGGTATCAGAATTCTAAATTTATATGATATTGAATGATAGAAAAATTGGGTTACTAAATGACACTTTGGTACCCCTTATGAGAGTATTGTTGAAAAACTGTTCTCTTTCATGTTACTAGATGTCTCTGCTCTGTGTTGGGATCAGTAACGGTGTCTCTCTCAACTCCCAAAATCTTGGGGCAGTATTATCTACCCAACCTCTCCTATCTGTTAGTGAATGAAAGTGAACTGAGAAACAAGGGCTGAAAAGCAGGTCTGTGAGAGCTTGTGGATTACCAGAAAGGAATGTCTAAGAGAAGGTTGTGTTCTTCTAGCATTATATTGATGATAACTTGTTGTGTCCCATTGGTGAGATCAGGTTGCATAAGAAGTACAGTACTGATCAAGAGGGAAAAGACAAATACTCCCTTTCCACAGCCTCTCAAAGTTCCACTGGCTCCTCATTCAGTCAGTTTAATAGTGTCCCAGTATTTCTTTAGTACCATTGACAGATACCCACCACTGATGCTAGGTGTTATACAGAAATACATCCTTCTTAAAGTTGTTTTCTGTATGGAGACTCTGCTGTCTTCACATGCACTCAGTGTGCTTCCATAATCCCAGCTGTTTTTTGTAAAGATGTCTGTTGGGAGTATACAAGAGGCTTGGACATTTTCCGAGCCTCTGTGAAGTGAGCAAAAGTCAAAGCACCTCACAGGTTACATAGGATTTTTCTTACTGCCTGTGGCTATACATTTTTAATGCTTTGACCGACCATAGCAGGTTTTGTTTGTTTGTGACATACTTCTAGGATTGTGTTGATTTGGGTTGCATATAGGATTAATTCCACATGTGAAGATTTTTTTGGTCAAGATTTCCATTTCTCTGTTTCATGGAAATTTTATTCATAGTTGCAGAGACATTCTAGCTGTTAGTTACTATTCATTCACATATTTCTGCTATGAGAGATAGACATCTAAGCTAATTTTGTTTGGGGTAGACCCATCTCCAAAGAAAATACAATGTGCATGTGCTGTGTTTAAGAAGAAGAAAGAAAAAAAACCACCAAAACCCCAAACTTTAAAAAAACCCCAAAACTCCGCTTAAGTATGATTATTAGTTTTGGGGTTTTTTTGTGTCCAGGCTTGGGTTTGTGAGTTTTAGGCTCCCTGAATTGGGTTTCTAAGAACACTCCAGTGACCTCAGGAACTACCAGCTCCAGAACTCTTGTTTCCAGAATTCCAGCTTTCATTCATGGTAGTTCAGCAAAAGAATTTTTCTTGAGGAAAAGAGCCTGCCTGCTGAGACAAAGTGAAAAGCTCCCTTAGGAAAAGCTCCAACTACCTTCATCATTCTTTTACTGAGATCTTGGCAGCAGTGACTAAACAGTCACAGAAAAGTAGAGGATATAATAGTCTGTCGGTATCTTGACAAATAATTACTCAGGGGAAGAGATTTTCAGGAGCTGAAGTTGTAGTTCCTTATATGTGTTTCTTACTTTTGATTATTTTCTTACAAGAACAAAATCCACAAGAAGTTACTGGAATGGATCTGCTCAAAGCCCATTTTTGTTTTCCTTGAAGTGGATGGTAATGGGAATACAAGAAAAAGCAAAATTATAGGTTAATCCTTGTGCTTATGTCCTCTTCCAGTAAGCAGTACTACAAGGTCTTCTTGAAATGAACCTTTTTTTTTAAGAGCACTGTTAGAAGGATCTGCCATGAGTTTTCCTAATGCCTTTTTGAACCCCTTTTATGTTTTCATATTCAGAAAATAAGTTTTACAAGTAAGAAGAACTTATTTTGAAAAGGTTTACGTTTTCATAACATTTATTTTTGGACACGTTCAAGAACATGTATGCTCTAGCAGGTAGATCAAAACTGAACACTGTTGTAAAATATGGGCCCCGTCTTTCTTCCTGTCCTCATGGAATCTTGCTAACTGGTGTCTTAAGTGACAGGGAAGAACTGAGTTGGGATTTCATACTGATATGCAGTGTTAAGGTGTCATGTAATCCAAAAGACGCCTGTCTAGTGGATGGGTGGGTTTAAAGTCCAGTAAAATTATACCTTTTGTATAGTTTTCCTATATTTCGGTTAGAGTTCAGTTCCTTTTCCTGAATAGATAATAAATATAAACATAAATATCTATGTCCATCTCTTGTTAGCTCTTAGCCAGAGAAAGCTGTGCAGAAATTATTAAAGGATTTTCTGAAAAGCTTTAGTACTATCCTTGTTTCCCTAAAGTTAATGTCAAAACCTATGTTAACATCTATCAGACTGTGATTTCAATGAGACCAAGCTTGATATACCATTTAATATATGTATTCATTGCTGTACAGTCAACAAAACAGCATTATAGGAATAATTACCCTACTGGGTTTCTAAAGTATGTGTTTTTTAAATTTCTTTCTTAAAACTGTCCATTCCTGAGAGTCAGAAAAGTATTTGCCTATACTCAAAAGTGTTATAGTTGAACATGGTGTTAAACACACTGTGTTCTGTATGCAAAAAGTTACTGCTCTGAGTTACTTAAAAGTCACTTGAGAAAGAAACCTAAAGTTTCAAGAACAGTTTAGGATTAGATTGTTTTCTGGTATAATATCTTTGTCAGAAGAGTAGAGAAATTGATAGCTCAGCACTGATGTAACTGCAGCTGAACAAACTTAACTTTATTAGCATTCAGAATTGATTACTTCAGCTGGCAGAGCCCCACAAAATCAAGATGGACCTCTAAATGACTCAAAATCAGAATTCCCCCCTTGCGTAATGTAACAATGCTAATAAGTGTGGTGAGAAATAAGAGTAAGGAAGGAACTCTGAATGCTGCCCTTTAATAACAGTTAGGGCAGCATTTTTTTTTGGAAAAGATAGGCGTCTCCCATAGTTTCAGAAGTAAGAATTATATGTAACATAATAATCTAACATGGGCTTGAATCCTGTTAATGTATTTGGTAGAAAGTTTGCCAGCTGACCATTCTGACAGTGCCTACAATAAAACCCTGCTACTGTGTCTAAGTACAGCAAAAAAAGCTTAATTTCATGTCTTCTGATTTCAGGTAGTTAGATGGTAATTTTTTCAAGAAAAACACTTCCATGCAAATCCAAATACTAGTTGGAAAACGTCATTCTAGTGGAGTGTTTGAGTAATAGGAATTAAAGGACGGTTGCCCATTATAGCCGTTCTGGTCTTAAAGTAAATTAGAACATCTCTGTATGAATTAATCACCCGAGAATATGAATCTTTTGCTTCCAGTACTTGTTCTAAATGTAGCAGTTCACGCTGTTCTGTCTTCTTGACTGGATGTCACTTTTGTGCTCATCACAGAAGCTTGTGGATTAATCATCACTTTTACTAGTGGTAGTGGCTTAGACACTTTGAATGTCAGGAAGTACACAGACACATTAAAGATTCTTAAAATGCTTTAGTAAAATAGCTTGTGATGCAGGCTGGCATGTCTGGTACAGTAGTGATTGAGAAAGTATATGCGTGTCACAGACATACAGTTTCGTTGGTTTGTTTTCTTGATTTGTGTGGAGAAGTACATGGTTCATGTTTAAAAATAGTTATGTTAATATGAAATTTGACCCCAAGTGTTGAAGAATGTTCTGTATTTCTTCCCCAGCCAGAATAATTTTCTTCATAGAAGATGAGTATTTAGTAATGCTAATGGGTTTAACTGTTACACTTTTTAACAGCAGAATGTGTAACTTCATTACTTTGCTTCAAATACGTAGTTAACATACTGTAGTTAACAGTGGTCTGATTTAAGATGTTTCCTTCACATATTGTAGAATAACAGTGGAGAACGTTGATGAGTAATGTTATCCTGTTAGCTTGCTTTTGGAAAACATGAATTTATCTTTCTTTTTTTTTCTCCCTTGTCTCACAGCCTTCTGTCTTCAATAACATATTCTCCCAAATCAGAACGTAAAACACCTGAGCCTTTAATACCAGCAGACAGTGATAATGAAAAGGGGGAAAGGAATGGGAAGAAAGTCTGTTTCAGTGTGACAGGTGAAGAACAGGAAGATTCTGGTCATGATACCATCAGCAACAGGGATTCTTACAGGTAATTTCAATTCGATTTTTTTGTCCACTAAATCAAACCTATGGGTTTGTAGGCTGTCATGTGGCTGTGTATCAGAATATGATGATTCTGACATTTCTATCAGAGCAATAACTACCATCAAGATATGTTACAAGATGTGTAAAATAAACTCTTTTATGAGTACAGATTACTTATTAGAACTTGTTATTGCTAACATTTGTAGGATATCGCAGCCAGAACTGTAAAGCTTTACCTTAGATTGCCTGTCTTATAAAAAACCAGAAATAATTTCACTTATTATGTCCCCTAATAAAAAGCCCAAATATCTGCCATGGAAAGAAAGATGCCAGAGCACCCACTTTTCCTGATCTAAAAAAAATTCTTAACATACATTCCTCACCTTCTTCCACTCGGAATATTGTAGCATCATCTCTAGAATTCATAATGCATCACAGTTACTGTGAATGAAATTACGAAGATTTTTGAAAAGGAAGGAGTAACTGTAGCCAGCATAGGTCTTACCAAAATTATCTTCTATCACTTAGCGAGAATTGGTTAACTACACGACATAAAATCTAAATTAAAATTTTAGCTGCAAGTAAAATAAGGGTTCATTATTTGTTCATTATTATGCTCAGAAAGTAGAATCTCAGTAGGGTCATTGGTTTCTACAGAACCGTGTGTTGCTGAGATCTCTTTCATAAGCTAATATTTGATTACTGCAGCGTGGTAGACACGGGGGCTCTTTATCAGACTAGAAACAGAAATAAGTGTAGACATAATTTGCACAGATTAAGTCCATCTTGTGCTAACCATGGTGGACACACAAGCAAAGGGCTGTTCCAGCTGAAGTGCATTTAGAGGTTTTTGCATGTCCATGATGTATCAAACTGACTGTGCGGGAGCTGCTCCAGTGGCCTGTGCTTGCTCCAGTTGGGAAGTTCTCCTGCAGGCACAAGATTTGTATGTGGATAAAGAAGGTGTGGCTTAGGACATGAGAGTTTTTTCATTTAAAGTATTTGCTTTATTCTGATTCTAGTAATTAATAGTCCATTTCGGCTGTTTGAGAATTATAAAAACTGGAGTTTCATATGCAGAATAGTCATAAAATATGTGAGTCTATAACAATGCTTGGAGTGAGATTGGATTTTTTTGTTTCTTTGCTTAAATAATGACATTACACACTACTTAAAATCATCAGATCCTATAGTGCCATTGATGTTATGATTAGAACTAGTAGGCTGATTTCAGCTGTTAGAATGCTCTCGTTTTCTGCTGTAGGGTCTCATTCTAAACCTTACAATACAACACAGTAAAAATGCAGAATGATAAAGCTAATACAGCTAATCTGTTTCTCATTTTCCTGCGGTTTATTTTCTCCTGCTTTGCACAGTCAAGTTTTAAATAACCTTCATCTTCCCTTTGGAGACTTTAGTAGTTAAAAAACATTTCTTAATATCCAGCCAGAAATTCTTAATACTCCTTGGAACTGTTTACTCTCTGTTAGGAACATGTTGTTACTGAGGTCTTTTTATCTACTTAATGGTTATGATTGTAATTATATCATATTGCTTCATTGCTAATGAGGTCCTTCGGTCTGCCGTCTCAGGAGAGCCATGTGACAGCAAAGACACAACTGTTATTGACAGAAATGCCTGAGGATGGTCACGTAGGAATTAGGGCTTCTCTCCCTAGGAAGGCGGCGGGATCAGTAGCCCAACTGAAGTGCATCTACACCAGTGCATGCATCACGGGCAACAAACAGGAGGAGGTGGAAGCCATTGCATGGTGGGAAAACTAGGATATAGTTGCCATCACAGAAACATGGTGGGATGACTCACACAACCGGTGTGATGCAATGGATGGCTATAAGCTCTTTGTAAGGGATCGGCAAGGAAGGAGAGGGGTTGGGTTAGCCCTCTATGGTTAGGGAGTGTTTTGACTGTCTAGAGCTTAATGATGATGATGACAGGGTTGAGTATTTATGAGCTAGAATCAGGGGGAAGGCCAACAAGGCAGACATCATGGTGGGAGTCTGTCCTAGACCGTCAAACCAAGATCAAGAGATAGATTAAATTTTCTTTAAGGAGCTGGGAGAAGTATCACAATGCCTAGCACTTGTCCTCATGGAGGACTTCAATTTACCAGATATCTGTTGGAAATGCAGTACAGTGGAGAGGACACAGTCTAAGAGATTTCTGGAGTGTGTGGAAGATGGCTTCCTAACACAGCTGGTGAGTGAGCCAACTAGGGAAGGTGCCCACTGGGCCTATTGTTTGTGAACAGAGACAGACTTGTGGGTGACGTGATGGCTGGGGACTGTCTTGGGCGTAGCAATCATGAAATAAGAATTTTTGATTCTTGGAGAAGTAAGGAGGAGGGGAGGTCAGCAGAACAGCTACCTTGGATTTCTGCAGGGCTGACTTTGGCCTGTTTAGGAAACTGGTTGACAGTGTCCCTTGGGAAGCAGTGCTGAAGAGCAAAGGAGTCCAGGAAGGCTGGACATCCTTCAAAAGGAAATCTTAAAGGTGCAGGAGCAGAGTACCCAGTCCCCTGAACTGGAAGACACGGACAGAGAGCAGAATGAAGCCCCCATAATCCAAGGGGAAATGTTTAGCAACCTGCTGCACCACTTTGACACCCACAAGTCTATGGGGCATGATGGGATCCACCCAAGGGTGCTGAGGAAGCTGGTGGAAATGCTCACCAAGCCACTTTCATCATTTATCAGCAGTCCTGGCTAACCAGGGAGGTCCCAGTTGACCAGAGGTTAGTAACTGTGATGCCCATCTACAAGAAGGACTGGAAGGAGGATCAGGGGAAAGACAGACCTGTCAGCCTGACCTCAGTGCCAGGGAAGGTTATGGAGCAGTTCATCTTCAGTTCCATCACACAGCATGTACAGGACACCCAGGTGGTCAGGCCCAGTCAGCATGGGTTTATGAAAGGCAGGTCCTGCTTGACTAACCTGATCACCTTCTGTGACAAGGGGACCTGCTTAGTGGATGAGGGAAAGGCTGAGGATATTGTCTACCTGGAGTTTAGTAAAGCCTTTGACACTGTTTCCCACAGCATTCTCCTGGAGAAAGTGGCTGCTTATGGCTTGGGTGGGTGTACACTTGACTGGATAAAAAAACTGTCTGGATGGCCGGGCCCCAAGAGTTGTGGTGAAGAGAGTTAAATCCAGCTGGCGGCCAGTCACGAGTGGTGTTCCCCAGGGCTCCATACTGGGGCCAGTTCTCATTAATGTCTTTGCCAGCAATCTGGTGAGGGGATTGAATACATTTTCAAATGATGCCAATTGGGCAGGAGTGCTGTTCTGCTTGACAGTCAGAAGTCTTTGTAGAGGGATCTGCACAGGCTGGATTGATGGGCTGAGGACAGTCACATGAGGTTCAATAAGGCCAAGGGCTGGGTCCTGTGCTTGGGTCACAACAACCCCTGCAATGCTACAGCCTTGGGGATGAATGTCTGGAAAGCTACCTGGCAGAAAAGGGCAAGGGTGTTTTGGTTGACAGCTGGCTGAATATGAGCCAGCAGTGTGCCCAGGTGACCAAGAAGGCCAATGGCATCCTGGCCTGCATCAGGAACAGTGGACTGGACTAGGGAGGTGATTGTCTCCCTGTACTGGGCACTGGTGAGGCCCCCACCTCGAATCCTGTGTTCAGTTTTGGGCCCCTCACTGCAAGTAAGACACTGAGGTGCTGGAGTGTGTCCAGAGAACGGTAACTAGGCTGGAAAAGGATGTAGAGCACAAGTTGTGTGAGGAGCGGCTGAGAGAACTGGGATTGTTTAGCCTGGAGGACTCTTAGGGGAGACCTTGTGTAGAGAATCTACAGCCACAGGCAAGGAAGTTGCAGGGAGATGGGTGTTGGTCTCTTCTCCCAAGTAGCAAGTAATAGGATGAGAGGGAATGGCATTAAGTTGTGCCAGGGGAGGTTTAGATTAGGTATTGGGAAAAATTTCTTCATCAGAAGGGTGGCCAGGCATTGTAACAGGCTGCCCAGGGAAGTGATTGTGTCACCATCCCTGGAGGGATTTGAAAGAGATGTGGACAAGGTGCTTAGGGACATGGTTTGGTGGTGGATTTGGCAGTGTTAGGCTAACGGTTGGACTTGATGGTGGTAAAGGTCTTTTCCAACCTAAACAATTCTGTGATTCTATTCTATGATTTAAAAATTTTCCCTATCTACTTACCTGGTTGGCTGCAGGTCCAAAACATATACATTAGCCAGGAAACATAAGTTGGAATGCCAAAACAAGTAAAAGATAACTTCTGTATTTACAAAAATAACACAAGTAGGGAGCACATGGGTACCTGTATAACTGCGATATTGTATATAAAATATAGATATGTATATATTGGTGAATGGGCACACACAAATCATAAAACCAAACCCAGATCATTATATGTAAATATCCTTTAGGAACAATTCTACATTATCGTTTGGGTTTTTAGACTCCCTCTGCTGGATAAATACTTAAGCATTTTCTAACTAAACTATTTTCATGTGGCTCAATAACTCTGAAGACTCTGAATTCAAATTTATCTTCATAGGATTCTTAGTACAAAAGGCTATGTTTTACTCTGTTTATGCTGCACAGATAGGTATGTTCTCTTTTCTGTTTTCTGTACAGAACAATTTATTTTTGAGGTAAAAGAGTAGAAAAAAAATACATCCCCAGATCTCCTTACTAGAGCAATATGGTGATATTTTGTATGCATAGAAGTTATCACTGAAGTCACAGATGTAAATGTCTACATGTCTCTTACCAAAATGGGCAGCTGGAAGACATGGGATCATAAGCTCTATTTTGGCTGGCAGGGAAAATAGTTTATAATCTGAGTTTTGGTGCTACTCAAATGGACAAATCTCTTCTAAACCCATTATGGACTACTTCACAAGTCATAAACCAGAGTATTTTGTCATTTGTATTAGCTATGGATTAGGAGTACAGGCTTTAAATGTGGAGTTGCTAAAACATTTGAATCCACAGTTTCAAAAACTGTCCCTTGTGTAATAAAAGTTAGTTGTTTTGCACTGAAAGTGTATATTGTCATTCCGCAGGTACTTTCTGACATGCAAGGTGAAGGGAGACAATTGAATCATCTATTTTGGGAGTCTGTTCTTCTGAGTCCTACCAGGATTGCAAATTATATGATAACCTAAGCATAGGAATCTTTATTGTTGTTAAAGAATGATACAGACCATCTCATCATTAAGTTTAAAAGAGGAAAAGGTGAAGAATTTCTGTAACTTTGCTGCAGAGTCTGTGTTAAAGGACATGACGTTATTTCTTTTTTTTTGTTTTGTGTCTTTTTTTTTTTTTCAGTGATTGCAACAGCAATAGGAACTCCATTGCCTCATTCACCAGCATTTGTAGCAGTCAGTGCAGTTCTTATTTTCACAGTGATGAAATGGATTCAGGTATGTTTAGA
Source organism: Eurypyga helias (assembly GCF_000690775.1). Classification (NCBI taxonomy): domain Eukaryota; kingdom Metazoa; phylum Chordata; class Aves; order Eurypygiformes; family Eurypygidae; genus Eurypyga; species Eurypyga helias. Next base: position 41,634 of record NW_010273771.1, read on the forward strand.
AAAGTCGGCTCTGAATCTGTCATCTGTTCGTCTTACTCAGTTTTGTTCTTTTCACTTGCCTGGCAGTTTTGTTGTTTTTATTTTAAAAACTGCATCCTCCTTGGTAATAGGACTGTATCATCTGCTTTTGCCTAGCTAGTGCTGCACTTAAGAGTCCTTATGTGAGACAGAGCTAACATTCCAACATCTCTGTGAACAGACTGAATTAGTTAGAGCTCTTAGAGTCACTGCTTTTAACCTCTTTCATTCCTTGAACCTCGACAGAGTGTTACGTTGCACAGAGTGAGGATCATTTTAGGTGAGTGTGGCATGCTCCCCCAGCCTCCGTCGGCACCCAGACGACAGGATACGGCTGTGTATGTTTGTAGGAAGGAATGTGAGACCACATAGAAGCACATTCTTGTTTATGCCGTGACAAATTGAATTTAAATAAATGCAGCTGCTAATAGGAATGAGATGGGATTTAACTGCATGGAGTACAAGGTCATATACTCGGGGACTAATAATGAAAAATATTTTGCACTAAGCTGGGAGTTTATCATTTGGGAATGATTTAGAAAAAGAAAGAACTGGACATATTAGTTTAATATGAGCCACCAGTGAGACTTGGCCATAGAGGAGGCAAATTTTATTACTGGTTATACCAGGAGAGGTATTTTCAGTTGAGACAGGAAAGTATTAACTACATTATGCAAGGTATGTGAGATACTTTGTGAATAATGCAGTTCTAGACAGCTGCCTTCGAGACATCAAACATATTTACAGAGCTGAGCAGATACAGAGGGAAGAATGAAGAATATAAAGAACTGCTAATAAAACAGCAGACCCAGGGTCTGTATCTTCAACTGAAGATACAACTGAGCTGATATGCACTTGTGCAGCTGCAGGTTGATGTACAAACTGAGGCACCTAAAAGAATATGTCTCCAGCAGCCAAGTGCAGATACAGTATTCGAGCTGATAAATACTGCTGCTCAGTGAAACTCCCGCTCTCCTGATGACTTAATTTTCTCCTATTTCCAAAGCTAACCTGGTTAACTCTTGATCAGGCCTCTTTGGCACTGTGCTACATCTGTTGCAATTAAAATCCCGTGAAGGGTTATAACTGCTGGTGGTAAGGACATCTAAAGGAGCTAAGAAAAATCAAGGAGAGAAAGGTGCTATTTAAGTGTTTCACTGACATAAGAAAAATGAGTCTAGATTGACCATGAATAAATTTGGATTATAAATTATCAGGTGGCTACTTCTTATCTGTCATTGCAGCAGCAAGGAGGAAAAACAGTTTTAAGCTCAGTTTCTCACAGCTTTTGAAGGAGTTCAGGTTGCATCACCCATTGTCTGAGTGACTCAGGGTAGGGACCTAGGAGAGTACTTCTTTGTACTCTCTTAGGAAAAGATGTGGTATGTACTAATGAAAACTTCATGTCAAATACAGGAGTTGGATGCTGTATTTTTGTTGATCTACTAAAATCTCAGAACCATTTAATTGGTAAAAAACATTAAGATTGTGAATTGTCTGTGGAGTGTCTATAAAAAATGTATGGTGGATGCATTTCAGTGACTTTGTGGCCTGTTATATTAATATCCCACTACTTAGCCATTTATTTTGGTGTTTAGGATGTTCTCCAGCATAGAAGCAGCATGTGTTCTGGTCACAGAATGGTTGATGTTTGAGGGGACTTCTTGAGGTCATCCAGTCTAATCCCCTGCTCGAGCAGGGTTATCTGGACCAGGTTGTCCAGGACCATGTCCAGTTAGGTTTTGAATATGATCCCTTCTCTAAGAGCTATTTCTGTGTTTGGTGTCTACTAAATGCAAATTATGTAGGGAGAACAGTTACTATAATCCTGTAACCCTAAGCATCAGTCTATGTGCAAAATAGTTATCTAAGATACAAAGATTTTGGAAAATATGCTGAAACTTCTAAACAGTTTTTCATTTTAAAATATTTTTCAGGCGATGAGCTTCCCATAAGTGTTCGAATCTCCCATGATAAACAGGACAAGCTCCATAGCTGTTTGGAGCATCTTTTTGGTCAAGTACGAGATTATTTTTCTTGGCTTTGATACTAATGTCCATGTTTGAGCTAAGATGCCTTTAGCAAATACTTCTTTTTCTTTTTACTTTTGCTGTCCACTGTTTACTGGGATGGTATGTATTTACTCATTCTCCTTCAGTTTTCTGTAAATAGTTCAAACCTGACAGTTAAACAGGTCTTTAGGTTTAGTCTAGCATTCCCTAGCTTGCTACTTTAACCAGAGCCATTAGGTAAAAAAGAATCCAAAGCTGCTTTTTTGTGATCCATATTTCTTAAAGAAAGACTTTCTAATTGTTGCTCTAATAAACCTTTCTCACTGAACCTTGATCCCAACAGGTTGATTCAATTGTCAATCTTCTGAAAGGACCAGCTGTGATGAGGGCCTTTGAGCAGACAAAATACTTTACCCCAGGTCGAGGCCTCCAAGGTAACTTTTAATTCTATCTGTGGGAATCAAAAGGCTTGAAGGGTACATGAATATGGCTACTTACTCCTTCAGCTGGGTGTTAAAGAACTGATTTTGCTTAATCTTGGTGTATTCTACAATAGTTGATTGTTGAAATCCTTTTTAAGTAGGCATTCTTAGTTGAAAACTGTCTTCTTAGACTTTTATTGCACAACCTATGCCAATGGCATCCTGGGATGCATTAAGAAGAACATGGCCAGCAGGTTGAGGGAAGTTATCCTCCCCCTCTACCCTGGGCTGCTGAGGCCTCACCTAGAGTGCTGTGTCCAGTTCTGGGCTCCTCAGTTCAAGAAGGACAAGGAACTCCTGGAGAGGGTCCAGCACAGGGACACTGAGATGATGAAGGGCCTGGAGCACCTTCCATATGAGGAAAGGCTGAGGGGGATCTTATCAATTGTTATCAATATCTAAAGGGTGGGTGTCAGGAAGACAGGGCCAGGCTCTTCTCAGTGATGTCCAGTGACAGGACTAGGGACAATGGCCATAAACTGGAAAGCAGAAGGTTCAACCTGAACATAAGGAAACCCTTCTTCACTGTGAGGGTGACAGAGCACTGAACAGGCTGTCCAGAGAGGTGGTGGGGTCTCCTTCCCTGGAGACTTTCCAAAGCTGCCTGGACTTGTTCCTGTGTGATCTACTCCAGGTGATCCTGCTCTGGCAGGGGGGTTATTTTTGTTGATATATTATTTGTGCATTTAATTAATAAATAATTTGCAGGTGCAGATTTATAGTCACAGTAATATTTATGCCAAATATATGCTTATATAAGAATTATTGATTGTTTTAAAAAAAATCCTGTGTGTAATTTCAGATACTCTGCTAACACTCACATAATTGCTTAAGACTGAGTGTATAAACAGGGATCTGGTGGTAGCCATAAGATTATGATGGAAAATGCAAAGGACTTCTTTCAGTAAACCAAGGTTGTTTGG
>NW_010273772.1:0-3056 GCF_000690775.1 Eurypyga helias
GCTCGGCTCCAGCTCTCCGAAGGGCTCCCGGGAAATGCAGTGGAAGCTGGAGCCCCTGCGTGGTCACCAAGGGGCCGTTTTGGGGAGAATTTGCCTTCTTTAACCTATTGCATCTTGGCTTTCTGCCACGCTGGGGCACAGGCTGGGCATCACCTGGGGGGCTCGCTGCGGAAATGCCCCTCCTCTTGGGGCAACCCCCCTCAGCCATCCCCCAGGTGTCACTGGTGGGGGTTTGGACCAGAGCACTGCCAGCTGCTTGTCTGGAAGGACCCTGAAGCATCGCTTGAGCTGAAGTGTGCCCCAGCCTCTTCATGGTCCCTTGATTCATCCCATTCCCACGGATGCCTGGGGAATATTAGCAGTGCCGTACGGAAACGAGTGGCAGAACAGCAACACGGAGGTCTCCTCGGTGCTGTACCCAAGGCGTGCGGCACGTTCGTGTCTTCATTCATGCTGCCTCAAATGACACCCCCCTTTCTTTGGAATCGATGTACCAGGCTGCTGGACCGATGGATGCCTGAGCTCCCCATCGGCTGGATTACAAGTGGGAATAGCTGTCAGCCTGTTTGGAGTACCCCAATTTCTACAGGCTGCGAGCACAGAGGGGATGCAGGACTCCCAGTTGAACTCGTCGGTGCTTCGCTGCTGCAGTCTCTGCCCCTGCCCCGTGTCGCCTGTGCCCGCCGCATCAGCCCCATTTCTGCCCCATGTGCCAGCCGAGCCGAACCCCTGAGTGATGCTCCAAGAAACTCTCCCAGTTCCCTGTGGTTGTTATTCTCTTGGGCCTGCTCCAAAGCCTGTTGACAGCGCTGGAAGCGGTTCTCAGATGGCTCCATCCGAGAAAGAGAAGTGTTGAAATACCACAGGAAACGCTGTTTTTCTGAGATACCTGCTGTGGCCAGAAATGGGAAAAAACTTGATTTTGGATGAAAGGCTGTTTTTCTCATCCTGGGCTTCATCTCTGAACTTCATTTCATCCGGGACCTGACCAGAGTTTGGGCACAAAACGGGTGTGGGTGGCCCTGGGCAGCAGCTGGGCATGGCCACGGGTGGCACCATGCCTGTGCCCCGCCACCGGCACCCTCCTGGGGCGCGGGAGGAAAACGGGATGGGTTTTGTTCTCCCTGCTGAAACCTTGGCTTGGGTGCCTGTGTGACGGTTGCAGCCACCTCGGCAGGAGCCACAGAGAGGCTGATTTTGTCTGCTGGGGACCCAGCACGCCCTGGTGCACTGGGGAAGGGGATGTGTGTGGTGGCTGTGCCGGTGAATGCAGCAGCTCGGGGTGCACCGGGGACCCCTCCACTTGTTCAGTGCAGCCAGGTCAGGGCTTCGTTCTGCAAAACGGACTGTGATTCTGGGTTTTTTTTACGTGCAAATGCTGATATCCTGGGGCATGGCTGCCTTGGAGGCAAATTTCCTGACTTCGGCCTTGTCTCTGGCTTTGGGTCCTTTTATTCGCTCGCAGCAAACATCCGTTTTACCCCGCTGCAAGTCCATTATCGCCAGCTTAACTGGACGCCCATCAGGACCGGCTGAGCAAACACACCAGGAGCAGAGGAAGCGGCTCTGTGCTGCGGATCCGTGTCGGGAGTAGCGTCTGCACGGAGGCTTCATGCTCCTGCCCACTGGCTTCCCAGGTTTGCTGTGGCCCGGGTGGCTCACCGTGCTGGGGACCTTGCACCAGGCACCCCAAATAGCTCCACGTTTTATTCTACCAGAGCTGAATGTATGTCACGTTATGCAATGTGCATGCATAGCTGTAATGCAGATATTTATATCCATTGCGTAATAGATGGAAAACGATAGGGTTCGTGGTGCCAGGGATGTTGCTGGGTGGTCTGCACCCAGGTGACAGCGTGGTGGAGGAGCGCAAAGCCACTTGCTGGCGTGGCCCGGTGGGCTGCTGCTGGCAAGCTGCCTGGTGCTGGTCCCTGCCGTGTGGTGACGTTTGGGATGGCCACTGCTGCGGGGGGGAGCAGCCGGGTGAAGTGGGCTTGCTCCAGGGGCTGGATGTGTGTTGTCCTGGGTTGCCCAGGGGATGGGGGGGATGTGTCTGGAGGTTGGGGGTTTGCTGCTGGTACCCCATTGCCCTCTGCTCATCACTCATCCTCTCCAGACTCCCCCTCCGGAGGATGATGTGTGGTGATTTCTGTGGCAACGCCTCCTTTGTTGAAGCAGCATCCTTTCCAAAACCCGTGCTACAGTAATACCTGGGTCTCCTCACTGAGCATCCCAGGGGCTGAGAGACCTACAAGGGGGGTGCCTCCTATAGTACCCTGGCACCAGGGTGCCTCCTCTCTAGCACTCTAGCCAGGGAACAGGAGCGGGATGGGAGCAGATGGGTGCCCATCCATGCCTGGTGTGGGGCAGGGACTTCTGGCCTCGCTGCCTCTGTTAGTCACCTGCAGCGGGGTTTGCAACCAGGATTGTGACAGTTTCATTGCTTCTTGGGGATGAGGAGGTCGCAAGGTGAGACAGGCAGTGCAGGCAGGGACCCGTGGCAGCGACCGCCGTGCCCACCACCCCGTTGGCCTGTGCAGAGTACCTGGCGCAGAGGCCGAGGCCTCCCCCTTTGACAAGGAGGGAAAAATAATAATCTCCAAGCCAAGAAACTCGGAGCTGCTGGGAGCGTATTTATCATGGTGAAGAAAAAGGCTCTGTTCCCTGCTTCTCCGCAGCGGCTGTTTATCACACACGCAAGGGTATGGAGAAAATGTTCCATTTGTTGGGTACAGCCATCAACCCACACAGTGTATAAATTAAGGGCTTTTACATGTGGAGTTCCCGAAATAAAACACACACACACACAAAAGAGAGAGGAGTTTTGTATCGGCCCCGGCGTGCTGCCTCTCCCTGGCTGTCCCTGCGCCCCGGCCCCGGCCAGCGCTGGCTCCCGTTCAGGAATTCCACATTATCTCCGACCGTTTCCAGCTTCCTCAGCAGGGAACAGCTCTGCTTCTGTCTTCCTGCAGCCACATCTGGAAAGTGTTACGCCAGGGTGTCAGCCCTCAGAGCCGGGCGGCTGGCATGCGCTCCCCCCGGTGTGCTCGCTCCCG
>NW_010273772.1:3072-12022 GCF_000690775.1 Eurypyga helias
CAGCCCTGCCTGCCTTCCGCCACGCTCAGCCTTTCCAATTGCCGTCCTCGGAGGGCTGCAGGCTGTGTTTTACCTGCCTTCCCTTTCTGGGGAGGTTTGGGGGAGCTTTTATAGCTGCCAGGGGGGTGGCGGGACCCCCATGTGTTGATCCCCGTGGGCAGGAGCTGCCACAGGCAGGGGGGGGATTGCTGTGGTGCTCGGCTCTGCTGCCTGCTGGGAGGCAGCGGGGAGAGATGCGATGTAAATCCTCCTCTTTGCGTGCTCTGGAGGGACTCCCCGCCGTCTCGGGGGAGTTTTTGGCTCCTGGCCCTGTCTCTGGGCTGGCAAAACCTGTGTCTCTGGGCTGTGACACAGTAGGGATGTGGTGCTGCATCTGCTAAATGCTGGGGCTTAAAGAAGGGAGCTCCGGGGCCTGAAACCTGTGTGATTCCCCAGTGCTGTGGGGAGGAGTTTGGAAACGTGCTCCCCGTGCTGGGAGCCGTGGCTGTGCTTGCTGGTAATGACTGGGTTTATCGCACTGGGATTTCTTCATACGTGAAGGGGTACCTGCGGCGTAAAGGCATGTGGCTGTCAGCATCTCAGTCCCTCAAGAGAAATCCCCACTCTGGGTGGGGGCCTGTTGTAGTTTAGCCCCAGCTGGCAGCTCAGCACCACACAGCCGCTCGCTCACTCCCCCCCAGCAGGAGGGGGGGAGAATTGGAAGTGTAAAAGTGAGAAAACTCATGGGTTGAGATAAAGATAGTTTAATAGGTGAAGCAAAAGCCATGCACGCAAGCAAAGCAAAACAAGGAATTCATTCCCTGCTTCCTATCTGCAGGCAGGGGTTCAGCCATCCCCAGGAAAGCAGGGCTCTGTCACACATAACGGTGACTTGGGAAGACAAACGCCATCACTGCGAACGTCCCCCCCTTCTTTCTTCTTCCTCAGCTTTATGCACTGAGGTCTGGGATATTCCTTTGGTCAGTTGGGATCAGCTCTCAGCTGTGTCCCCTCCCAGCTTCTTGTGCCCCCCCAGCCTGTTGCTGGGGGTGTGAGGAGCAGAGAAGGCCTTGACTCCGTGTCAGCACTGCTCGGCAGTAACAAAAACATCCCTGCGTTATCAACGCTGTTTTCAGCACAAACCCAAGCCAGCCTGTAGTAGCTACTATGAAAAAAATTAACTCTATCCCAGGCAAAACCAGCACAGGGAGATGCTCAGCTGGATGATTGCAGCAGGGGACATGAAAGCAAACAGAGCTTCTTGCAGCATCCCAGTATTTTTGGGTTCCCTCCTTGGTGCAGCGTGTTCCGTGTGGTACCCTGGTCCCTCGCTGCAGGTGTGATGGGTGATGCGGCACGGAGGGAGGGGGTTTGCAGGTGATTTGGGGATCTGTGCCCTTCAGAGCAAAGGACATGGAGAAAGCTGGTGTCTTGTTTTTAAAACCGGGGTAATGAGGGTGACCTGGAAGCGGGCCTGAGTGCCTTAATGAGCTGCGTGTGCAATGCACACGAGGGTCTTTAGCAGGGAGGGATGGTGGAAGTGGTTAAATGTGCCCTGACTTACCATCTTATCATCAGTGGGAATCAGAGAGGGCTCCCTGCAGTTGACTTTCGGCTTTTTTCTTTTCATTTTTTTCCCTCTTGCTTTTAAACCGGCAGGCGTACCATGATGGGATTTTAAAATTAAAGAAAAAGGGGAAAAAAAAAAGTAAAGAAAACAGGCCTTGGTTTTATAGACCCTACAGATGCATCCGGCACCAAACTGATCCCAGATGCAGCTCCACTGTCAATAGTGTTACACGAGGGATCAATCCCCTTCATTGTTTTATGTGGCCTCTACAGCATCATCAGCTAATTAAAGCTAATGGGTCCCAGAGCAGCACTGACAGCATCTGATCCTATCAGCCCGCGCAGCCGTTTCAGCTTGACGGGGCCACTCTGGAGCTGGATCCTGCACTCCAGACCCTGGCAAAAGCCTGTATTGACTTGGGGGATCAGGCTGCAGATCAATGGGAGCTGTTGTTAAACAAACATTGCCGGATTAATGTCAGCTCCGCAGGGGGAGGAGGTCGATGGCTTCTAATTCGGAAGGGGTGGGAGCGAGGATGGGGACGTGGTGACAGCGGTGACCGGGGGCTGGCCTGTTTAAATGCTCCCCATGTCTCGATCTTGTCATCCTGGGTGGGAGGCTGTGCTGGATGGGAGCCCAGCAGCATCCTTAAGGGCATTTGAGGTGCCTAAATCCCTTTGCTTGTGCCTCAAGGGAGATGAGGTGGCCTTGGGCTGTCCCCAGAGGGGACAGGGACCCCTGTGCCCTTTTTGTATGCTGATCTTGTCATGAGCATCTCCCCCATTGCGGCAGAGCGCTAAATCTCCGGTTCATGCTTTCCCTTTGCTCGTGGCTGCGTTGTCCATAAGCTGGGGCTTGGAGATGTGCAGAGATGCGGGTTGGGAAGGTTTCCATTCCCACAGTCGAACCTCCCTGCGCTGCAGCTAGTCTGTTTTGGACTCTCATCTCTTTTTACCTCATTTTTATGTTGCCGGGGAGGGTGAGATGGGAAGGGGAAGCCGGCTGGCAAACCCATCACTTGGTCTTGCACCGCCACGGAGCAGGCAGGATGAGGAAACCCTATTTTCAAGAGTGTGTTTAAAATCTATCCCACTTTTACTCCAGAATGGACTATCACAGCAGGCAGCTCGAACTTTTGTTTGCTTGCAGAATCGGGCAGTGCATTGCTTGGCAGGTGAATGGCTTCTTTGTGCTCCGAGCAAGGGGAGTGCACAGCCCCCAAGAAATTGGGCAGGAAGGCTGGGTCAGAAGCAAGCAGACCCTGAGGTTGCAGTCCTTCTTTGGGCTCCTGTTGATGATGGTCCTGGTACCTGCTTGGCAAGATAATGGGCAAATACACGCCTGTTGGTGTAACCAGGAGCCTTAGGCTCTGCCCAGATACTTGATGCGAATCAAATGCCCTAAAACTAACATTTTTCCTCCTGTCCCAGTGAGACAGAGCCCAGACAGGGGGATCCTTAGGGTGCTGCTGTCTGTTGGGGTCTCTCTGGCTCCCTTTGCAGCCCTGACCCCAACCAGCGGCACTGGGATACAACATCCAGCCTGGCAAAAGGGAGAACCGAGGGAGAGAGACAGGCACCCAGCACATCCCTGCAGGATCAAGCGAGTTGATAATTAAATCCTGCAGGTTTTATATGAATTCCAGGGCATTTTCCTTGGGCTGGAGCCATCTGCAGCATCCACCCCGCCCTCCCTCACCTCTCCCTTTGGCTCTCTGCAGCTCAATATTTTCTCGCTTTGGCGCTGGGTGAATGAGGTGATCTGGGGTCTCCTGGATGAGCTTCCCTTAGAGATGGCCCCCCCCAGGCTCTGTGTGAGGGACCGTGTCCCCTGGGTGTCCACCTCGTCTCCTGTGCATCTCTGGAGTCTGGCAGCCGGGGTTGCATTCCCAAAGCCAAGAAGTCCAGTGTGCTGGTGGGTTGTAGACATTCCTTTAAGCCCCTGAGCTGGTGGAGGATGCTCCAGTACTGGGAATCTTTCCCTGCAAGGAGCTTTGCCCAGGGAGGGTGGAAGGACAACAAGGATTTGGCACAAAGGAGATGATGTTGCCCAGCAGGTCTTTATTCCACACCTGCAGTAGCTGGGCTGGGGAGGGTCTTTCTTTTTGGGACCAGCTCTTGGCTTTGGAATTTGCATTCTTCTCCATCTGTCCAAGACTTTACAGAGAGAAAAAGCCCAAGGGAAAGCTCCCTCCCGCCACCGCTTTTTCATCCATCACCCCCTGCATCCGCTTGTTCTGAGATGTCTGTTAGCCAGGGTGTTCCCCACTGAGGTTAGTGGGAAGACTGGAGAAGTTACTGGAATGTCAGCCTCCGAGGAGGCGGCAGAAGCGCTCCCGGAGCTGTTCCCGGCTGACATCTGGGTGCTCTGCAGAGCTCTGTGTCAGCGCAGCTGAAAGCAGAGGAGGCGGGAAGCCCCAGACACCTGCAATTTGGTTAATAAATATTTATTTGAAGGTGACAAACACTCTTCTGGGTAACGCCGAGTTAGCAGGAGGAGGATTGCGAGGGAGTGACAGGGTGTGCTTTTTTTCAAGGGTTTACTGTGGGGATGTTGAAATGAGCAGCTGATGAACCAAAGGATGTTGAAATCCACATTCGTTTCCCGACGCGGACGGCGTGACGTCAGGGGACGCAGGCAAACGTCCCCTCTTGGCGAGCGGGTGCCCGGCACGAGGCACCCTCGCCCTCAGTAATCCGGCTGGGGACTGGGGTCACCCCCCTCTCATGGGTGAGATGCGACGGGAAGGCTTTGGAGCCGAGGAGGATGCAGCAATCCTGCGGTCGGGTATGGATGATACGGCTAAAGCTTAATTGTTCTCTTAAAAAGGAGAAGCAAAGGGAGGGGAGCCGGCCAGGGGCGGGAGGTGTAGTGCTGATGGGTGCTGTCACCTCACTGTGTCTCAGGGCTCAGATGAGTGATTTCATGGTGGTTGGAGTGGGGACAGGGTGGATGCCCCGGGCACTAACCCCATCCATCCGCTGCAAAGCTGGCTTGCTTCTCATGGGGAAATGGAAATGGCTTTGGCTTCTCTGTGTTTTATTTGGGGAAGGAAACTTTCTGTGTTGGGACTTTGGGGACTTTTGGGGACTTTCTATATATATGACTGACATCCAGTGGGGCTCATCTGGGCATTGGGGCTGCCGTGTGCTGTAGGCAATGGGGACAAGCTGATCTCCTGGGGGTCAGCTGAATCCTCCCTGCTCCACGGCAGCCTTGGCTCACCCGCAGCCAGCCCCGGCGCTCAGCTCTTCCACCGCACCCTCATTCCTCTTAGCGAGGTGACATCTGGGTGCCCATCGCTGCAGTTAAAGCCTGCTGGGGACGAGGTGCGGCGTGGGTTGCTGCAGTGACATCCCTCCCGGTCCTGAAGCTGCGGCTGGGCCCTGTATTGCCAACGTGCCCGCGGTAGGGCGAGAGGGTGAGCTGGGCAGCTCTGTGCCGGTGACTCAGTATCGTCTGGCTTTGGAGGAAGCTGGAGATGCTGATGTGTGTGGGCAGCGGGGCAGCGCTTGGCTCTGCTCTGCCAGGCCACATCCTGCAGCGTCTCAGCCCCACACCACGCTGGAGCAGGAGCCCGGGACACGGCAGGGTGTGGGAGTCAAGCTTGGTTCCTTGCAAGGAACATACTCCCAGCATGTCCCAGTCTGTGGCACATGACACTGGGCAGCACCAGCTTGGGTCGGGCACAGCACTACGAGGTTTTGGTCTTGGTTTTGCTCTTGGGGGGAGGTTTGTTGCGGAGACATTCCCTGGGGCTGACAGCCCTTGCTTGGCGAGTAGCTGGTCTGCAGGCATGGGCCTTCTTGAGCTTAAGGCTTGATGTGGGTCCTCCTGGATGCTCCTGGCTCTGTGGGTCCTTGTGCTGCCATGGAGGGAGGAACCGCCACTGTCCCCGCTGCCACTTGTTCATCTTTGCTGCGGCTGCGTGTGGAAATGGGTTCAGCCAAATTAAACCTCAGGAAAGGTTTTGCCTCCCCAGGAACCGTTTAGCTCAGCTGGGGAGCGAAGCCGGTGAGGCCATGTGTGATCAAGCACAGAGGGGCTGCCGTGCTACTCTGCCATCCCCTCTCCTCCAGTGGGGACAGGGGGTGGCAGCGGCGGAGAGGGAGGGAGCCCACAGCCTGGGAGATTAATAATAGAAACACTGGCATCCGTTTTAGATTAGCGAGAGAAAGCTCAGTACCCATCTCGCCCAGCATGTAACTTTAATGCCGAGATAATGAGCAATGATATTTATTTGTAAAAGATCTGGAGATATCGCTGCCCAGGGAGCAGCCAGGAGCTGTCGGAGCCCGCTCCGTCCCCGCAGCGGCTGCTCCGAGCTGTAACCCAAGCGCTCTCCTCCGACAGGCTCGCTTTTCACGCTCCAGCTCCGTTAACCGAGCAGGACACGTGGTTCCACGCCGAGCCCTGGCTAAGATTTGCTGAAGCTGCTCGTGATTTGGGCTGTCACGGTGAGATGTCTGTCTCGCAGGACGGGCTGGAAACATCCCCTGGCACCTGCTGGGATGGGGTTTAAAGCCACCTCCGAGCTGTCCTCGCTGCCGTCCCCTCTCCCAGCTGGAGCACTGTGGCTGGAGCCATGGGGTGTGCCCGGGGCAGGCTGGCAGGAAGGATGTGGGGTGCAGGGAGGAGGTGGCACAGCGTCAGCCGAGCTGGCGAGGGGAGGGCGGTGCGGTGAGCCTGTGAGCGGGTGCTTCCGTCAGCCAAACCGCTGTGCCAGCTGAGATTTTGAGGCCATTTTGGGGAGTTTAGGAGCAGACAGTTTTTTCGGGTGGAAGGGCTTCCCTTCTTCCGGCTGAGTCCAGGATGGACGTTTGGGGCAGCGATAGCCCCTGGTCTGGGGAAGCAGTTGGGTCTCATGGGCATCTGGGCTCCTTCAGACCCCTGGTTTGGGGACAGGGCTACTCCTGCTGCCCTTTCCCTGCCTGGGTTTGTCCGAGAGGGCAGAAGGATGCACACGCTGCCGTGCCCAGCCTGGTGTTGTGTAACTGGACAGGAGACAGGCTTAGGCTGTATTTGGCAGGTGGGTGTCCCTTCCTTATTAAGCCAGCCCGTGGGTAATTAGTGGGTTAAGGCCTGATGAGATAATGCTTCATTATTTTTGTGCTGTTGGGGGATTAGGAGCAGTGGGATTTCTCAAAGGCTTTATCTCTGCTCAAGTCCTTGGGGCTGCGAGGCACGTTTGCAGGCGGGTAAGAGGACCTGGGCTCTGCCAGTCCTCCGGCACTGCTTTCCCACGGGGGTACGTGCCGGAGGCGGGGGGTGGTGGGTGCGGGTTCAGCGGCTTGGGGCGAGAGGGAGCCCGGTGTGGGGGGCTGCTCGTGCCTGGCCCTGGGAGATGCTGGTGAAGCTCTGCCGGGAGGGATCTCCTTTTAATGCTGTAGCAGCCCCATTCATCACCGCGTTCCGGCGACGGGCCGCGCGCCAGCGGGAGGGACGAGGTGACACTTACAAATAAACAGGGAGGTGGGTGGTGTGTGCGGAGACAGGGAGCGGAGGGCGTCCCGGGGGGCTTCTCCTGTGATTTATGGCTGAGATGATGCGGAGCTATCCGTGGAGCCTTTGGAAGCTGTTTACTAGCAGTGTTGCCTCCTGGCTGTTACGCTGGCGTGGACTGCTCGTGGGGGATGGAAGGGGAAGCATCACCCGTGCGTGTGCCCTCCCCAGGAGCCAGGCCAGGGACAGTCTCGGGGCGCTGACGGCACCGGCGCTCAGCCCTCTTTGAGAGTCCCAGAGATGCTCTTATGGCGGAGTTGAGGTCACTGGAAGCAGGAACAGAGTAAAATGTCCTTAATGAAACAGGCCCGGCTCGGCGGGGGCTCCGCTCCTGCCTGCCACCCCGGCACAGCCAGCCCTCGAGGCAGAGGGATGGAGCTGGCACTGGAGCGGGGAAGCAGGCAGGCTGGACGCGGGCCAGGCTGCACACTTGATCCAAACACAGCTGGAGCTGATCTGATGAAGTGAGAGGTTAAGAAGAGAGCATCTGTTATCTAAAGGGGACACACAGTGGGAAACTGTAAGCTCTTTATTCCCTCCACCCCACCCCCTCTGTTCAGTGCATCATCCCTGACTTTATTTCTTTGATTTATTAAGGAAGCCTGCGCTTCCGGGGCTGTAATTAAGTGCCACTGTGTGAGCTTTTGATAGTGAATGAATGATATAATGGTTTGCACATTCGCCGTCTGCTCAAGTGCTTTAGGATCTAGATAACACGAGGAGGGGTTTCATCTGCGCCACGGGGACCCGCAGCGGTGCCGGACCTGCGTCTGGAGGGTTTAGCCGAGTGTGGCAGCGTCCGCCGGAGGAAGCGGGGAAGGATGCGGGAAGCGCTTAGCGCTGCAGTGGAAGTACGGTTCAGGAGGGTATCCGTGAGCCAGGCTGCTGTTTGGCGGAGAAGGGCGTCCACATCCTCTTGCAAAAGACCGTCACAGCATCTTTACTGGCGGCTGGAGACCGAATTGGGTGTTGACCCTCCCAGGTGCTCTCACTCCCTCCCAGCCTTGTGCGGTGCTGGAGGGGACCATGGCCTCGCAGCTGTACCACAGTGCCATCCCTTCCCCTGTACCTCAGTGCCATCCCTGCCCCAGCATGTTTTTGGGGTAGAGAGGTCTCGAGCATCCTTAGCCTCGCAGAACAGTCGGTGAAGGCAGCCAGCAGCATCCTGCCTGACGCACGGGTTTCCCTCTGCTGCCGGAGGAGTTTGCTGGCAGCGTGTTGGTGTGGAGCCAGGGGCTGGGGAGTGTTGGCCGGCAGCATCTCCCACTGCCTCTGCGAGCGGCTGGAAAGTGCGAGCGGCTGGAAAGGGGCCAGCGCTCGCAGTCACACGCAGCTGGAGGGGCCACGAGGATTTCGCTGGAGCTGCGTCACCCCGTGCTCCCTCCTGCAATTCCTTGCACGCCACCCCCGCCCCTGCGAGAAGGGGCTGCCCTGCATCTCCCTGCGCAAGCAGAGGCTCCCAGGCGGGGCTGGCATTTCTAGGCAGAGACGCAGAGTATTATTGTAATGCCGAGGGAAAGGTCTTCTGCTGGCGCTCTAACCTGGGAGCCTTGGGCATATGGTCCGGTTTGCGTTCCTCTGGCCATCTCCATGTGCCGCACTCCGGGCTGCGTGGCACCAGGGTCTCTGATGCTGCTGGCAACCCTGTCCCTCTGGTGTCCCAGGCCACAGTGGGACCTGTCAGTCACTGCTGGTGTGTCTGGCTTGTCCCCAGGGCTCAGTTCTGCCTTGGGTTCCCGGGACAGCTGCTGAGCCTCTCCCTGTGCCCCAGCAGTGCTCCTTCAGCACCCCATTCACCCATGCCTGGTTTTTAGGCGGAAATAATTTTTTTTTTACTACAAGGACCATTTCTGATAGATAAACAGGATTATTTTAGTGGCTTGGCCAACAGCCATAGAA
>NW_010273772.1:12142-13970 GCF_000690775.1 Eurypyga helias
CGTGACCCCCTTAGTCCAGGTTGCTCCAAGCCTCATCCAGCCTGGCCTTGGACACTCCCAGGGATGGTGCCAGCTCAGCTGAGGCCGGTGCTGTAGCTCACCAGCTCGCTGCCCGTAGCCATGGGGGAGGCAGGAGGAGGAGGAGGGGGTAAAAAAAATACAGCCACTAACCCTACATGTAAATAAACTTAAAAATAAAAAGTGACAGAGATTATTTGCTGCTTAATGAACTAAAATGTCCAACCTCCCACCGAGCAGCAACATTGTTTATAAACTACAGAAAAGGCTTTATTTTAATGGGCAGTAAATCTCATTCATCCCCAGCCCTGGCAGTCAGGAGCGTGCAGGATGAATAGGCTGGCGCTGAGCTCAGCCTCCTCGCTCCCTCCAGCCAGCTTCTCCGATGGCTGTTTTTTCCCCCCTTTGCCCACATTTACTGTTTTCGTCCCTTCCTCCTTCCCACTCCCCACTGCCTTGCCGATAATGGGGTTATCTGGCCAGGAAGAACCGAGGAATCTGTCCCTGCTCCTCGGCATGTCACATCCGCTCGGTTTTGTTTATTCACTTGAAAAATGCCTCTACCCCCCCACCCATTCTGTCTCTTGGTGGCAGCTGGAGAGTGGCCTGAGATAATCACAGCGTTATTTTTTATTTATTCCTCTTAAATAAAGCCTTCTGTAGCCTGCAGGCAGATTTTGTCCCCTTGCCCCCATCCTGCTCCTTGCTCTGCAAACAGGGCGTGAGAGGGAGGGTAATCGCATCAGGACCCCGATGCTACAGCCAGATCCCCTGAGGAGGGGGTCCCCTGGCAGGGGACACGGTGGCTGCTATGCAGGGACAATCCCTCTGAGCCTGGCAGAGGGGTTGCAGGACCGGCAGTGGAGCGATGGCAGGCACAGAATACCTGTTGGTACACTGTTTTGGGCAGAGAACCGCAGAAAATAGCTATAAAGCCTGAGCATCTGTGGAAATTAGAGCATCCAAGGGGTGTGGGGGGGCGAGATGCTTGGGAGAGGATTTGCTGCTTTGGGTTGAAAGGGAGGATGACAAGTTGTTCTGAGCCAAAACCAGGTTTGGGAGCTGGGGAGGCCTTGCATGACGCACGGCTGTTACTGGGTGAGTGCATTGCTGAGATTGAAGCTGGTGGCTCCCGAGCCGCTGGGAAGTGCTGGGAGCTGGTACCTGCCATGGGAGAGGGACCATGGTCAGGTCAGATGGGAATTTCAGATGTGCCTGACTTTGCCCTGGGACAAATCAGGCACCTCGAAAACTTCTGACCATAACTCACAGGGTGATGTACTCTTAAGGCAGAAAATAGTAAGTTATCTATTCCACTTTGGGTTTAATATCCACAGTCTGCCATTTATCAAACCAGGGCTGTAAGATCCTCACTCAGGTCTAATCAGTGCATAATGGATTATCTACAGGAACTAATAAAAGGTAATTATCTATGCTTTGCAAGTTCCAATTATTGTACTTATATGATCAATTAATTCTTGTAACAGTTGCACAGGTGCCATTTGTGTGACAGCATTACGCTGACGCCAGGCAGAGGCTCAGCGCCTGCTTGCCGCTGGCAGGGATGCTGGCAGGGATGCGGGGGACAGCAGGGATGCAACCCGGCTGGAACCGCTTCCTGGGTCCCGCCCCGGGCTGTCCTGGTAGCTGCACCAGGAAAAGCTACCTCCATGCAAGGGTAGCAGAGGGCTGGTGTTTGCAGGGTTTAGCCATGCACGGTGGTCTTTCTCCCAGAAAAAGCGCTTTTTCCCTGTGCTGTTTCCCTCCCCAAAGCAGGAGACAGAGCACGGGTTCGGCAGCCACTCGGGCC
>NW_010273772.1:14474-28963 GCF_000690775.1 Eurypyga helias
GGGGGGGGGCCGGGGGTCCCCCAGCCACTCGGCCCTGTCCAGTCCATGGCTGCGTGTCCCAGGGGAGGTTGGCTCTGTCCCAGCATCACCCCGGGCAGCCCCGCTGCTCCCTTCCCATGCCCCAGCCCAGCCAGCACTGCAAGTCAAGCCCGGTGCAAAGGCAGCTGCCTCCAGTCCTCTCCTCCCGCCTGTCCTCACGCCCCTGTCGAGGGTCTTAAAGGAGGAGGAAATATTCCAGCAATGTCTGTGCAGTTTTAGATGGCTTAAAATTACAATAAATTTGAGACACTTTACATGTCCACTTGGGGCCCAGCATTGTTGTGGTAATTTGAAGCAGATTGAGTCAAGGCTTGTGGCAAATGGCAGATCTGAGGGCTAAAAAAAGATGGAGGAGTGGTGGGGAAGGAAGGAAAACACCATTTCTGTCATGCTGGTTGGAGCTGTGGAGCCGAATCCTCCCTGGGCACCTCTTTGCAGTGGGGCAGCCCTGACTCACAGCTCAGCCTGTTGGTCTTCCTTTTCTTTTGGGGGATTTTTTAAATCCTCTAGAGCTTGGTATTCCCGTGTCACCTTCTCGTGTCCCCAAGACTGTGCCATGTCAGAGTATGTTTTGGGTGAAGCTGCTTGCTTGGACCTGGGGTTCTAGAGCCAGGTCCTGCTCCTGGGGTGGCCTTACTGGGACACAGGGATGTGTCACCTCATCCCTACCTGCAGCGTTTGGACCGTGATCCAACCCCTCGTTACAGGGGCAGATCCACAGCCCTCGGGAGCCAGACTCAAGGGCGTTTGGGGAAAGTATTTGATGGGTTGAATGAAGTTCTCTGAAGCTCTTCCTGGGCACAGTGAGGTTGGATGGAGGTTTGGTGACAGGGACTGCAGTCCGTGCCTGTGCGCTGCCTGCAAGGGGGGCTGCAGCCCAGCGTTGCGTGCAAGCTGCGGGTGGGTTGGGTTGCCGGAGGGAGCGGAATTGTGCCTCCGGAGAGGCCAGGGCGCTCAGTCGCCATCCTTGCTCTTACCCAGCTCCTTCTCCATGCAAAAAGGGGAAAGCAGAGGATAAAGAGGACTAGGGCTGGCTGGGCAGTGGCTTTCTCCTGGGGCTTTGAAATGTCTCTGAGTCAGGAGCATCGTGCTCCCACACAGTTTAGGACCCAGGAAGGACCACTTGGAGTACTTCAGTTTGATTTCAGCCTTTGCAGAGAGTTTCATGTCACTGCGAAGGAGCAGAAACAAGAGTTTGGTTCAGTACAAAATTTTTTCTTTTTTTTAAAAAAGTCGAAATGGGATCTTTTGAGAATTTCCATTGTTATTTTCCCCTTTATCCCCCTAAACATGAAATTAATTCATCTGTTTAAGTCCCTTTTCTGGGAACAGTCTTGGTTTCGTTGACATTTTTGGTTAACAAGGAAAAAGCAAAGCCACCAAAAAAAAAAAAAAAAAGGAGGGGAAAACAACCCCCCAGGCCCTTCTCCTTAAAAAAGAAACTCCCCTCCCAGCTCTCCCAGTGACCATGATACAACCACTGCTTTGTTCCCAGCACGGTTGATGTTGTTCCCAGCTGGCTCTGAGCTGCTCCGCCAGCCTGGGACCATCCCAGATGAGGCCAGAGGGAAGAGGCTGTTTCCTCCTCCGTGCTCTGGCATGGGCTCTGGGACAGGGTGACATCAGCGGTGCCAGAGGCGTGTTGGCTGGGGGAGGGCATCTCGGTGGTGCTTCTCTGCGTGGTGGCCGCAGCTGCCTGGCTTGGGTGGGTTTGGGCAGGCATGCAGTGCTGCCGAGTCAAGGCATGGGGATGTGGGAACAATCATCTGCAGGGGAAACTGAGGCACACAGGCAACTGAACGCTCAGACCTGAGGGTACGTGATGCTGAGGACAGGAATCAGCTCAAAGTGCTGCCCAGATGCCTCAGCACAGCCCCTTCCTCTCCCCATCACTGCGTGCCAGCCCCCAGGGAGGACCATCCTCAGCCCCCTCTGCGCTGATCCCCAGCGGCATGCGCTTCCCTGCTCCTGACAGCTGCCACTGGGCTCTGGCCTCGTCCGCCGCTTCCTTCGGTTTTGTCTTCCAAGTGTATGCCATCGTGTCCGGCCCCGCCGGGGGAGGGAGCGCTCTTCGTGCTGCTGCGAGACGCTGCCACACGCAGCCCTGGCCGTGCTTGCCTGCAGCGCCCAGTCGCTTCCACAGATGCTTTTTTCTTTCTTTGGTTTCTATTCCTTTTTTTTTTTTTAATTTTCCCAAGCAAGCCACCACAGGCTCCTTCAAACATTCCCCCAAAGATTATCCTCCGCTTGTCTGCGACGTGTTTGCAATGCTGAAACTCCCGTTGGCCCATCCCATCCTGCGCCTGCTTTCTTTTCTTGGCTCAGCTTCAGGATTGTAGGGACCAAGCCTGGGCATGCCAATTCCCATTCCATACCTTTTCATACCTTTGATTCCACCTTTCCCATGACGCCCCGGGGCTGGATCCCGGAGGCCGTGCAGACGTGACTCACTGCCCCGTGGATGTGCCGGGGCAGTGCACGGCTGCGGGGTCGTGGTGGGTTTTGGAGCTCCACACCCACCCTCTGTCTGCCTCCGACTGATTTACACCTTTCTGGGACAACTCATCTTGTGCTGAACTCCACAGTTAGCTTGATGGGGAGGTAGCGGGGTCAGGTGGGTGATGCTGCGCGGGGGGCTCGGGATGCTGACACGGTTGCTGGGCTCACCCGTGGGTTCCTGGGTGCGGGATGCTGTGCCCCAGCCTGGCTGTCTGACCTGTGGAGCTATGGGTGCCCCAAACTCAGTGCCGGTAGATGGTCGCAGTGAGTAGAGTTGGGTGCGTTTGTATCGTCAGACAATGGTCAGCGTTAATTAGTCTAATACTTCAGATTGCAGTAATTAAAGATCTCATTTGATGAAAACCCCAACCCACCCTATTTGATAGGAGTTAAACAGTGGTCTCGTGGGGTCAGTGGAAAGCTGCTGGCTGCAACAGGCGTAGAATAAGACCGATACAGAGCACGTCACCACCCTTGGTGACGTAGACTGGCTGCTAAATCCCACCTGGTAGCGGGAAAAGGCCGAGAACTGTTTGTCTGGCTTAGGGAGTGCGCGGTTTGGCAAAGCCTGGCTTAGCAAGGGTCGAATGCAGATAGACACGTTTTACGGACCGTCGTCGCATTTGTGTGATTGCTTTGTTTTATGTTGAAACTCAAACCTCTTCCCTGTGGTTAGATCTTCCCAGCCAAGCAAGTTTTAGTAGAGAGAAGTTGCTTAAGGAAGAGAAAGGATGCTGGACGTGGTGTAAAGCGAGAGCAACCGCTGTTACCACAAACGCTTCCCGACCTCTGCGAACAAAACCATCAGCGCTCTTCGGCCACTTCTCTCCGTTCACCCCCTTTTCCCGTGCAGTTATTTCCTGAGCCAATATTGCAGGTTTTGTTACCACTGCTTGTTGTTTAAATGGTGCCAGAGGTGTACGCAGCGCTTTCCAAACTCAGGGGAAGAAAAGGTCCTTACTCAGAGGAGGTTTTATTGTAATTTAGATGATTATAGTAGAAGTAATTAAGGCTGAGAGGGGGCAGGCAGCGCTGCAGACCGGTGTGGGAGCAGCAAGGCAAAAGGACCAGCTTTGAGGGATCGCTGGGACTAGGGATGCTGAGCTTTGTCAAGGAGGCTGATGGGAGAAGCATCAGCTCTGCTACAACAGATTAAGCCACTGCTCCCTCAGATACAGCTCTTCTGACAATGGAGAGATCACAGGGCTTCAAAAAGGAAAGGGAAGAACAATCAGGGACTTGTGCCACCCGGTAATGCACTGACCCAATTGTGCACTGCTGTGTGAGGGGAGAGAAATTCCTTCCTGACCCTTGTACTCATCAGCCCATGCCCTGAAGCATGAGATTTGATTTTCTTTATCTGGCTTTCCATAATTGCAGATGTCGCGTTTGGTGCTCCCCGTATCCCACCCCTCGTAAGCAGCATCTGCTACATTTAACTCAGACATTCTCCTTTGGGAGTTGGATCCTGACTCTTTTCTGGGAAGCACCTGGAAGGAGACCTGGTCCCATCAACCTCCCCAGCGCTTGAGGGATTCCCCCTGGTACGTGATGCTTGCTGGTTGCTCAGATGGGGAGGGCAAGTGTCACCTCCCCATCACCGGCGTGTTGTTCCCTTTGCCACAGTCACACTTCATTCCCACCTGCCTAAAATATTCCAAGGAGTTTGTACGTAGATACTGGTGAGAGTCACTTAGGAGTTAGTGTTGCTCCCTCTGTTTGCTGGACCCCAGGGATGGACTAAGTCCTGCTGCTGGTTTTTCTTTCAATGATAAGGGCTCTTGAGGATGCATGAGTGGTGCAGGGCTTGGAGGGGGCCCCTCCCCGGTACCTGGGCAGGATAAACCCTCCAGCAGCATGGCTGGGGCTCTGTGGGCATGGCCTGAGGGGCCTGGGCTGCCCGCTGAGGAGTCAGGCACCAGCGGCTTGTTGGAGATGCAGCCGTCGGGTGTTTCCTCCCCGTGGCACCGGTTTCTCCAGGGCTGTGCTGGCCGGGAGGGACGGTTCGGCCAGGGGGGTCTGTGCGACCCCCCAGGGTGGTGGATGGGTGCACGGCTGGCTTCGTTTGCTGACCCTGTGGGTGCATGTCGGGGGCTGGATGCTCACCGGCACCACTGGGGAAACCCACCCTCCTCTTCGCTCCGCACACTGGGCAGTCTCCTTGGGGGTGCAGCTCATCTCCAAAACAGCGTGGGAGATGGTTTGTTTTGACGTAAGAGTAATGGATGCAAAGTCCATTTTTTTCCCAAGCTTTCTGCCAGCAGCGAGCATCGCTCAGCTGCACCTCCGCTACGGGACCCTCAGCCCTTCTGCTGCTGAGAAAGGAACAGGAGAGTGCTGCAAAACCCAGCCCAGCCCCAGTCGACCCGCCGCTCCCCAGCTCAGTCCTGCCTGCACCCCTGCGGAACACCCGGCGGGTTCTGTCAGTGCCCTGCGAGCGAGTCGGCAGAGCCCGTCCTGAAAGAGTTAAAGGCTCTCGCCCCTTCCAGCCTGGGGAAGTGGAATTAGTCACAGCCTTCAGTAGAAGTGCTGGCCAGGTTATAAAAATGACGAATGAGCACAAATCAATAATGAAGTTAGTGTTTTCTGGGAATGCCAGACACGAACGGAAAAGTACATCAACACGGGCAGTGGGCGACGTGATGTATAGGAGGAGCTGCCCCACGTGCGCATCCCTTGCACGGGCACCGTCCCTTTCTCCTCCCCATCACGTTTGACTCTCTCCCAGCACCATCGCTGCCGCGGGAAGCTGGGATGGCTTCGCGTGCCGTGGGATTTTCAGTGCCTTTTGCAGCAGAGCTGGCGTGACGCCGGCTGCCGTTGGACCCTCGTCCGGCGCGAGGCACCGAGGAGGCAGCTCTGGGATATCGGAGAACAGGGATTGCAAATGGTGCCCCGGGGGAAGTCAAGGGTCCGATTAATCTTCAGGACACAGGGTAGCATTTCCACAGCTCCGAGGTAGCTTTGGAGGCCACGTTTCCTTTTCCAAAGGGACTTGGGCATGTCTGGAAAGGAAACAGCGCTCTAATTAGATGGCTTGAAAATCTTTACAGCCGCTCGTTACAAATACATTAATCAGCCCATATTGAAAGAACTGTACAGCAAAAAGGACATTATTATTATTATTTATTGTTTGGATATGAATGACTTTCAGCTCTTTGTAGCCTGGGCTGCGTTCAGAAAGCGACCCAACATCCCCGTGCTGCTTTTTGGCCCCAGTGTCACCCGGTTTCTGTGCAGCCATAAACCTACTTGGGGTGTCTCGGGGATTTTCAGCAGCGCTTTAAAATGGGCAGCTTAGAAAGGTACAAGGGAGGGGGAAAAATGGCTCAGGGACGTAAACAGGAGGAGGTGGTAGTGGTGGGGCTGAGACCTGGCAGAGGCGTGATGGAGGTGTGAACGGGGGGGGCTGTGGAGGAGCGGGGCTGAGCCGTGCTGGGGTGCGGAAGGGGCAGTGGCTTAGGAAGGGCAGTGCTGTGCTTGCACAACATTTCAGGGTTGGTGGCTTTCCCAGCCTATTAGCACATTTCTGTAATTAATATAAACTTCCTTAATCAGCCTTCCGAATGTCCTGGATTCTGGTCGACCTCTGGGTGCCTGGGCTGGGTGTCCTGCTTTCTGTTGGGATGGGTTTTCTCTTGGAGGCAATGCGCGATGCCTGGAGCTCCATCAGCAGCCTGGCTCTTTTCCCGCACGGTCCCGGCTCTCTTCCGGCCACAGAAGCTGTGCGGAGCCCCAAGGGCTCATCTCTCCGCCACAGATCTTTCCTGCCTGCGGGGGTCTGGGCGATGCCAGCAGGTCGTGGGAGAGCAGGAGGACCCGATCACACTGCGTCTCCACGGGAGTGGGGGTGCAGGCAGCTTTTGCACCACCCGTAGTGTTTGCTTTGGCCAGTTCACCACCTTTGCACGTGTGCAGACTTCATACATGCCGCTCTCATCTTCAGGAAGCTCCTTAGGTGCCCTGGCCACTTTCTGTCATAGCAAGTCACCCTCCAGAGCCTGAGGAGAGCCTGATTTTGGAGAGCAGGTGCGAGGGGTTAATGGAGGCTGAGGGTGATGGATACCTGGGAAGAGCTCATCAGGGAGAAATGCGTTCCTTCGAGAAAATCAATAACATGGGATGCTTATGCTGCTCATTCTCAGGGGGATGTCTTTCCAGCTGGAAATAGTGGGGCCGGTGCAGGCAAGCTGGTTCTTCCTTCCCCCACCTCAGCTGACCTTACGGTGTAGGTAAGGTCCTACCAAGCTTCAAGGCAGCTCTGTACATCCTGCAGGATGGTGAATCCAGAGCACAAACCAAAGTGGACCCAAAGCAGAAGCTCCAGCTCCAAATGCCCCGAGAACTCCAGCAAACCAACCCCAGCCTTCACGCTGTGTCCTTGGAAGGAACAAAGCCATACTGGGACGTGACGGTGTCCCAACCCCTCTCTGCTGTCAGCCAAGATTGCCCTTCGCAGCCGAAGGTGTCTGGTGCCCGCTTGGAAGGAGATGGACCTTGGGAGTGCGATGGGTGCGATCCCCCTGCTCCCGCACGGAGCTGTCAGCAGCCTGCCCGTGGCACATCTCGGCATGCAACGGCATGTCCATGCCCTGGGTACCGGCAGAGCTGCGCTCTTGCCATGACCGCGGCTCCATTGCTGCTGGAGCTGCACCGGAACGACGGTGCAAGGCGATCTGCCTGCCCTGGGTCCTTGCCAGTGCCGAGAGCTCTGCCCCACGTCCCCGAGCATGCGGTGGCACGGATCCAGCTCCCACGCTAATGAGGTGGCTTCAAGTAAGAGTTAATGATTTGCCAGCCGAATGCTGCCGGGTGTATCTGAATTTCTTACTCCTATAGACATGCTGTCGTGTACTAGATTGTCGTGCTCTCGCCCGAAGCTGCTACAACAAATGTTTTGCAACAAAAACCCCAAACCACATGAAAGTAGTCGAGTTTCATATTTCATTATAACCCCAAATTCAGGTTTGCCAAGAGTTTCAGTAGTTTTATGAACCTTTCCCATGAGCCTTCAGCAAAGGCTGCAGCTTAACCTGGTTTTGATGAAAACCCAGGTGCGACTCAGTTGCTTTTGAGCAAGTTTTGAGGTTTGTGCAAAGGCGAAGGCTTTCGAGAGGAAGGAAGAGAGGGACCCAAAAGCGTGACAGCGTTTGCGGGGAGCCCTGCGCATATCTGGGGCCAAGCTGTAACTCCGTGGGGACCCAGGCAGCTGTGTCGTGGGGCCGGAACGCTTGGGCTCTGCGCCGGGTGGTGTTTTTGGTGATACCTTGAGCCCACTTGGCTGCATGGCCCCCAGCCCAGCCCTTAGGTGGGTGCGTGGCCCCCAGCCCGGCCCAGCCCTGAGGGTTGGGTGGGTGCTGGTGCTCTGGGAATTGCTGCTCCGGGGGCTTTGGAGCGCGAGACTGGGCTCTCGATGTTGCTTTGGGAAATAACTCTGCGCAAGTCAGCGGTGTGCAAGAAAGCTCCCGAGCCAAAAAAAACCCCCGTCGGGGTCCCTGCGGGGTGGGATTGGGGCTCCTTCCGAGCCACGCCTGGCGCACACCAAGTCCTGCCTCTGGATTCTGTGTATTATTGTATCCACACGCGGATCGCTTTTTCGGCAGCGCCGTCTTTCCTTTCTCCAGCAATTTCCTGAAATAACGTTAGGGAAATGTGAAAATCTTGAACTTTTGAACCTCCCCGGAGGATGGCGGGAGGGGAGGGGATGGTGGCAGGCGGAGGGGACGCCCACCTTCTGCCTGCCGTTTATTTTGGCTACAGGGCCCAGGGATCGGGGAGGAGGGGGCTCCCCAGCCCCCGGCCAACCGGGGAGCGGGATCAGCGCTGCCCCTTGTTAATTAATGGCTTTCTCGTCAGTGGCTCATGGAGGGGAGGAAGGCAGAGGAAGTTTTCTTTTGCTCGCAGATGCCGGGGAGAGGGGGAGTGCCTGGACTGGGTGGCGAGGGCAGGGGGTGACATGCAGGGGTGATGGATGGGACTGGGTTTTTGGCCGGGCTCTGGACGTGGGCAGCTCATGCCGGTGAGGAAGAGAGGGGAAGGGGGATACGCTGAGCCTGGAAAGTACTTTTCCCTCTGATGAACTTCAGAGGCGTATAAATCACTGCCAGGCTGCAGCTGCGAAGCATGTGACACTGGCAAATTAATGGTCCTTCGGAAAACGCCGGCCATCCCATCGCGCTTCCCACCTCGCCTCTTAAAGGTGCAGCCGGGCCAGCCCCGAACATGGGAATCGGGGGGTCAGGGCTGGGCTGGGGGCGTCTGGCGTGCCTGCCGGCCTCTGGGTAAGCTGGGGATAGGTGTGCCCACGGGGGGAGCTGGCGCGAGAGGCTCCTGCTGTGTTCTCCGTGGTGCCAAGCTCTCCATGGTGCAAAGCTCTCCGTGGTGCCAGGTTCTCCATGGTGCAAAGCTCTCCAGGGTGCAGCACAGTCAGTGGTGCAAAGCTCTCCATGGTGCAACACAATCCATGGTGCCAAGCTCTCCATGGTGCCGGACTCTCCATGATCCAAAGCTTTCCATCGTGTGAATCTCCGTGGTGCAAAGCTCTCCGCTGCACAAAGCCCTCTGCCGTGCAATGCTCTCTGTGGAGGGCTCCTGCTCTGCTCCCCGTGGTCCCTGCTCCCTACCCATGGACCAAGATGCTCCTGGGGGTGTTATTTTTTCCAAGGTACCACAGGCGCAAGGTGGGAGCTCCTGGTCTCAGTGTAGCGGTGCCTCTGCTGTGCTCTTACCAGTCTGGGTTTTTGGCACTGCAGTGACCCGTGGAGGATGATGACACATCCAGGGCACATCAGAACCTTGTGACTGGGGTGTTGTCAAGGTGGGCGTCACGCTGGGGGCTGACCACCCACCCAGCAGCAGAGGACCACGGAGCATTTTTCTCACAGTGGCCTCAGGATGCCAATGTGCCAGGGTTGTGCGTCCACGCTCGCAGCCATCCCATGCAGACCCAGGCAAACTGCAGGGGGGCTGGGGGCAGAGGGCTTCCCAGCTCACCCAGGGCCACCTGGGTCACCACCAAGTCCCAGCCCCTCACACCATCTTGCTCCTCTTCCTTGCTCCTGCTCTTAAAAGCAGCAGCAGAAGAGGAGAGGAATCCAGCACTGCTGGTATGCAGGAGGGGGAGGGAGCCACCAGCAGAACAGTTAAAAATTGCTAAATGCTTCCCTAATATAATTAGGTTTCCATGCAAGCATTTGCCTTAATTGCCAGAGGGATGTGGGGCAGTGGGGAGGGGAGCCAGCTTGGGCTCTCCATGCGCTACCGCTCCAGCCGGCATTTGCAACCCCGCGCAGGGATGCTCGGGCTGGACCAGGGCCTCGGGGCGGGGGGATGTCCCCAGTGAAGCCCAAGTAAGGATTTGGCCCAGGCTGAGTGAGAAGTAAATAAATGTACTTTGCAGTCACAGCAGGGCTGGAGGCAAGTGCTGGTGAGGGGCTTGGAGGGATGTCAAGCCCCCTTGGCTGGGTTCGTTACGCTGGGAGATGAGCTTGGAAGCTACCTGAACATGCTGTGGTTTAAATCCCTGTTCATTTTCTAACTGCTGATGGAGAAGGGGAAGTTAGGCAGGCAGAGGGGAAAAAAAAACCCCACCAGAGCCCACTCTGTGATTTACGTGGTAAAGGAGATAAGTGGGGATTTAAAGAGAAGGGAATATATAATTGAGACGAACGTGTAATATGAGCGCGGATCCAAACAGAGAGATCGTAATCAGGAGTGTTAGGAGAAGCTGAGGTTTATTAATGAAACGTCTCATCTATTTGTCAGCTGAAGAGGAACAGCCTTTCCCCAGCAGCCGGCGGTGGAGGGGGTGGATGCAGGGATTGCACTCGGAATTCCCACTGCTGTCGCAGAGATTGAGGCTGCCATATTGCTGCCCAGGTGGATGATGCTGGGGCCCAAAACCAAAGCAGGGTTAGCAGAAAAAAGGAAGTACATGTCTTTTAGCTGGACATTGTCGTTTTCCGTGCAGTAATCTGCCGTGGAAGTTGGGATCTGGCAGAGCAGCGAAGCTGATAACCACCCGAAGCCCCTCTCCTCCTCTCCGCTCTTCTGCCCAGCTCTCTGCCCTCAGGCGCAGTGATTCCTGCTCTGGGAAGGCAGGACAGATCCTCTGCAGCTGGGAGTGAATGTGTCTGGCAGCCTTGGGAGCAGCCTGAGCTGCTGGGTTGAACTGTGTGTCTGGTTGTGGGTCCATGTGGGGCTTTTCCATGGCTCCAACCTGTTTGTGGGGACCCGCCCAGCTCATTTCTCACCCTGGCACTCGCTACCTGTTCCCCGCTGCTCTCCCGGAGCGCAGCGCTTGGCTACCCTGCGTGTTTCCCCTCCTCTGACTACAGCCGGGTCACGATGCCCAGGCACGTCCGGTGCTGACCCTGTGCCGGGTTGGCTCATGGAGCCACGGCGTTAGCTTGGACAAGCCCTGCTTTCCTGGGCTGGAGGCTGCAGCCTGCTGCGGACACCTCTAGGCCACCTTTGGAGATGTTGGTAGCTGCCTGGAGAACATGGAGCACGCAGCACAGCGTGTTAATCTCGCTGGTTTTCAGTAGCCACGTGGCTGGGAATTTAGCCATTTGGCTCCTGCTGTGGGGTTTGGTGGGTCTGCTCCCTGGGTGATGTATGGCACGTGACGTGGCTCACCAGGCGCCCGTCCTCGGGGTGACACCGTGAGAGGTCCACACCGGAGCGGGGTGGGCAGTCGCCTTATTCCATACTCCTCTCCCTCAGTTTTGGCTCTGCCCTGGCGTTGCCGCTGCGGCATCTTCATCCCTCAGGTTTCCTCAGGCACGAGGATGATGCCGACGGTGCCCAAGGGGTTAACCGGGGGCTGTGTGCAGCTCCAGCAGGAAAAGGCTCTGGCTTTGGTACGTGAAATGAACATTTTTGTAGGGGTCCTTCCCCTTCCCAGGCCCTGGCTGTTATCTGCAGGCTGACAAAACGCCTGGAACGCGGAGGCCTGCTGGACATTGACCCGGCTGTGCCGAGCTCAATTAGCTGAGGCTATCTGATTGGACTTGGTGCAGCCTAATTAGCTTTGGACTCAAACCAGAAACTCAAACCCAAAGGCAACGCGCAGGCAGAATATCCTTTACTGCAGCCTTCCCCGGCGGGAAAGGCTTTCCCAAGCCTTTGCTTTGCCCTGGGAAGGGGGAGCGATGCACAACCCTGCCTGCCCATCCCTCCCGGTGACACGGCTGGTGTCGAGGGGGCTTAAACTTTCCCTCTTGGTGTTACTGAACCCGGGGTGGGAGGGTCACATAAGACCAGAGGCAGCTTCTTTCTCTTGAAAAACGGTGCATGCCGACTGGTTTCCAGAGGGAACTTGTTTTTATTGAAGGTGACCCGGCTCTGGCAGCTGCATTCCCTATCTTGTCAGATGCCTTCCTGCAGCACGTAGGCACCCAGTTCTCAGGCTCCTTCTCCTGGACCTCCCGCTGTGGTGCACAAAATGGGTGGTTTTGTCCTTGAGACAACTGGCTTGCTCCAGAGCATGTGCCAGTCATCAGTGGAGATGTGGAGAAGAAGCTGAGATGGGAAGGGATGGCTGTTTTGGGACCCCAGGATCCTTTGCCTCTCTGGGTTTCCAGCTCTGTGTGTTCTGAGAGCATTAAAGAACAAAAATGCTGGTGGGAAGGGACTTCCAGGAGTCTGTTGACCAGCTTACTGCCAAGCACGGGCAGGGAGGTGGGCATTTCTCC
Source organism: Eurypyga helias (assembly GCF_000690775.1). Lineage (NCBI taxonomy): Eukaryota > Metazoa > Chordata > Aves > Eurypygiformes > Eurypygidae > Eurypyga > Eurypyga helias. The sequence goes on from NW_010273772.1 coordinate 26,708, forward strand.
AAAGAGGCCTGGAAGACGGTGTTCCCATGAGCTGCCCTTGCACAGCTCCCAGCAACAAAGCCTCTGGATGGATGGTTCATCCCACGTGGATGCTCATGAGATGTCTCCTGACCAGATGGCATCTCATGCCCAAGCCAGGCTCACTGGGTCTCATCTGAGACATGGGAAGACCCGTGTGGCCTTGCAGTCACAGGCTGTCATCCAGCATCCCCTAAGGAGAGCTACCCTAACTGGTTTTTCTGGAAAACCAGTTAGCGGTCTTGCCTTTTGCTGGTTGTGGTGCAGCCAGTGGCAGCACGGCTCCAGGGCGTTGGGATGCCAGCTGCACGCTGGCGGGGAGCACCAGCGCCAGCCCCGTTGGATCAATTAAAGCCCATTATGCCAAGTGAATGACTGTAATTATCTCAAATCTGGATTAATGCGGGCGCACAGCACCGTAATATAATCCGTCTGGCCGGTGGTTTGTAGGTTCCTGGAAGCCAGACGCAGAAGGGGCTCTGCGATACACAACCGTATCCTCCCCCTCTCACCTCCTGCTGTTGTCTCAGACCCGGAGGATGGAGCTTGTCCTGTCAGATGGATCCTGCACACGTGGTGTAGGGCCTTTTAAAGCGATGTGGGCTGCTGCAGACCGCAGACGGGAGCCGAAGAGCAGCTGGGGCGTGCAGAGGTACTGACACTCCTGCCAGCATCTCCGGTCAATCCCCGTCTTTAGCAAAACCAGGGGAGATAGAGCGCTTCCCGCAGCTTCCCGGGGCTCTCTGTGCCTCTAGGACCCCTCGGCCAGGGGGGAACCTGCGTTTTAGCCCCCAGAGCTCAAAGCTGGTGGCAGGGAGAGCTGCCAGGCTGCACCTGGTCATTAGGATTTGGCTCATCCCAATTTTCCTGTAGGGACAATATGGAAAGCTGCTGGGCGCTCTCCCCAGTTACGGGTAGGGCAGCTGCACGTCTGAAGGGTTAATCCTGCGGGAAGCAGTGGGGACATTTCTTCCCGCATCCCCTGGGCTGTGAGCCCCGTGGCAGGCTGTTAACCCATGCAGGGGCACGTCTTGCAAGGAGCAGAGCTGGGCCAGCAGCCCCGTTTCGGAGCTGGGAGCTCCCACTGACCAGAGCTCAGCTGGCTTCGTTGCGCTCCTTTGGCTGCTTCTTCCTCTGCCTGCTTTGGAGAGAAGTATTTTGGAGTTTGAGGTAGTGGCTCAAGGAGGAAGGAGAGGAGCCTGCTTGGTTCCAGGTCTGAGACCCATCTCCTCTCCGCATCCATCCCCCCAGCCCGGAGCCTGGCATGGGCACCGCACCTGGGTGGGATGGGCTGGGGCAGTGGGACAGCGTGGGGTCCGGGTTCACCGGTGGGCCTGGCACGTGCCACGTGTGCGGCTCGTTACCGTGAGGTCCTGGGGGAGCTTCAGCGTGAGACGCAGCTTCTCTTTCTGCTGGAGTGAGCCTAATGCTTTCGAGCTCCCCTCGTGTCTCGCTGGGTCTTGCTTGGTTTTTCATAGCTCAGAGCGTAGCACCCCCTCAAGGGCAATTAGATCACTTCCAATTTGCCCGTAAGCCCATAAAACTGCAATTGAATGTAATTAAAAGGCCATAATGAGCTTCAGCAACCTGCGGGACCACTGTGCTTTTGCTCTCGTTGTGCTCCTTTTGGAGAACAGGGTGAAGTCAGGGAGGCTGCAAAGGTCAGCGTTTGCCGGGGGGTGTGAGGAGCTCTGAGCAGAGCTCTCCGGTTCCTGGAGCAGGATGGGCGGATGTGGGGAAGCCCACACTGGCAGTGCCCATCAGGGACAGCTGAAGGGACCCCCGGGTACAGCTCTCCCTCTGCCTTTGCAGAGCGTGGGAGCATCCTCCCACCCCTTAGCATCTTTTGCTGCCAGTTTGGCTTCACTGATGCTCTTTGGAGGCTGGAAAGGTGCCCGCAGGTACGTGTCCCCTCTCGGCACAGTCTGGTGGTGTTTTGGGAAGGTTAGTGACACGGGATGACCACAGTGGTGGGGGCTCAGCCCTTGTGCTTTGGTAGTGAGGTCTGCATCCCCAAAACTTCCATTCTGGGGGTGTGTGGGGCTGCCCTGCATGATGAAGAGATGCAACACCAAGCAGGATTTGCCCGAGGGCTCCTAAGGCCACCGTGTTTGGGGCAGAGAACCGGGATGGGGCAGCTGCCCTGTCCCACCAGCACGTACCGGGCAGCGCCTGCTCCCCAAAAGCCCAGGACTTGGAGGGGACAGCGAGCCCCCGCTTCGGGCTGCTTCTGGCTGC
>NW_010273772.1:29015-29287 GCF_000690775.1 Eurypyga helias
ACCACTGCACCTTTTTTTGCCGGTCCCTGCAGCGGTTTCCCAGCCAGTAAATTAGGGGCACTCGCAGAGCCGCTGACAGCAGAACAGAGCGCATTGTAAGAGCAAGGACAGCGCCGGCCCTTGAGGGATGAAATAGGAGCCTGTAATTTCTCAGGGCTGTTGTGACATCTTTGCACAAGCGTGTGATTGAGTCACATTTGCTTTATCAGCAGAATCCTTGTTTGCCTGGGTGCACCCTCCCCCTCCACCCACTACTGCCAGGCTGGGGGGGG
>NW_010273773.1:0-10240 GCF_000690775.1 Eurypyga helias
TGAGTCTATGACGCACAGACCGAGGCTCACTCGCACCCCGGGCTGGGGAGAGGAGATGACAGAGGCCTGCCAGCCGAGGAACTCCAGGTGCGGGACAGAGCTGCGTCCATTGGCGCAGAGATCCCTGGAGAGATGACAGCAGAGAAATGCAAAGCAGCGCTGGCTACGGGCGAGGAGGACTGAGGAAGCTTTAGGTGTGCCGCAGAAGGTGCTCCACAACCCTCCAACCAAAGCGCTCTGAGCGGAGCACGGCCCAAGGCCCCTGGAGCCACACATCCGGTTCTGCAATGGGATATTCCCAGCACAGCAGCGGGAGCAGACTGCCAAGATATTGGATGTGAGCTGGTCACCTGTCACCGGAGGGGATGGAAAAGCTCAAAGCCAGGGCTAATCACCGTTCAGTCTCAGGCAGGGGCCACATCTTAACGTCTCACAGCAGCCAAGTGAGCTAAGGCTGTGGAGAAAGGGAATCGGGCACCCGAGCCATGTGCCAGGAGGAGCATCGGCAGCAGGATGACGGGCTTGCACTTTCGCTCCCACGAGCACTACGCAGCGCTAGCGAGAGGCAGAGGCACTGGCGTGACTGAGCTTGCACCTAACCCAGTTGGCTTCTCTCGCTGGGACTGACCTCAAGAAAACCCCCGGGCTCCTGCTTATTTCTGAGTCGGAACGGCTCAGCCGGCGGCTTTCGCACGAACCCCTGGGCACGTCTGGCTGCTGCCCAGGGAGCTGCGCGTCCTTCCTCTTGCTGTGCCTCCATGGCAACTGGAAACTGCAGCCAGAGAGCCACAGAGCTGCCCCGAGGGAAGGGACTGAGCCCCAGCCTGGCCCACGCGAGACCCCAAGAACAAGCAGGCACTGACCTGTCTGTCTGTGCAGGAGAAGGTTTCGGGTTCTGGCCCCTCTGTCGCTCTTGCTTGGGCGAGGAGAGTCTCCCGGTTGCCTTCCTGTCACGAGAGCCTATGGGAGAATGAAAGGTAAGACGTTCTCGCTCATGGCCGAGGAACAGGCCCTTACCCTGCCTACCGCACCGCCCCAGCGGCGTAAGGACGCTCTGCTCCCTTCAGGCGGAACAGATCCTGCCTGCACAAGGCCGAGTCCAGCAGCAGCCAGAAGAGGAACCTCCTGTTGTGCACCCTTGTCTTCAGGGGGAGCAGAAAAGCCAGTCAAGGCCGTGCCCCGTGGTCAGCCGCACAAAACATCACCTGCAGGGAGTCGCAGCGGTCCTCTCCTCACCCTCCAGCTGCTGGAACAAGGCTCCTCCACTGTGAATTTAGGCCGTGCTTTGCTTGTAAACCTGCAGGGCAGGGCCAGCCCTCACAGAGTCCGTGCTCCCTTATTCCCCAGCAGATTGTCCGGTTCGCGCGCAATGGGCACAGCGGCACCCGAGCCAGCGCTGCACTGGCCAGATATCGGGGTGTACTGGCTTAGGGTGCTAGCTGAGTGCAGCTTGGCTGCTGTCAGAGTCAGCTGGGCCCAACCCACGGGCAGCATCAGCCCCGTGTTGGTTCAGCATGGACTGAACCGCCGTGGCCTGCCCGAACGGAGCTGCGGCAGTGGGAAGCCCGCCGGGGTCCTGTGGCAGCATTATCCAGCTGTGATGTGGTGGGTTTCCCAGCCACTGCTACCCCAGCGCTCAGGGAGGTTGCGGATGTGATCGGAGCAATGTTACAGAAGAGGGAAGCGCGACTCAGGACACAGGCGCCGACCAGCTACGCGCCGCGACCCCGGAGCACAGGCTGCGTGCCGGAGGGTGCGTCTTGCTCAGTCCCAGTTCAGCCAAGGGGACGCGTGGCACTGGGAGGTGAGGCTGAGTTGCCTTCAGGGCCTGTGTCCCATTTGCTACTGCTTAAAAACGCATTATAACATACAGACAACAAACAAAATCTGTAATTACATCCACATCTCTCTCTCTATATCAGCACAGCTTGGTAGGTCAGCCCATTCATTGCTCTGCAGCTCAGCAGTGGCTGTGAACTAGATCCCAGTGAACTTCAACCTCACCCAGTCCCTTCCACGCCACCTTTGCAGGAGTCAAATGCAACTGGGCTATTAGCACAGATATTTTTTTTCTGGGTGCCAGCCAGAATCAACAAGATCCACCTACAGCCGAGACAACAGGGAAAACAACATCACGTGTGTGCTGGCTCGTACGTCAAAACCAGGCACCTCTGCCTGACGACTCCGCTTCCCAGCCGCGACAGCGGAGGCTGGAGCGTGGCATGTAGGTCCCTCTCGACGCAGCGTGCCGGTTTTCCGAGCTGAGGGTTCAGACACGGAACACTTGGAAAGCCCGTGTCTTTCTAAACACACGAGGCAAATCGGATTGTGTCACACGCGAGTGGGGAAATAGTTTCATTTCGCAGGACGGGTGATGGAGCCAACTACTGCAACATCGTAGAGCCTTGGCAGCCCGCCTGCCCTTTCTAAGCACTGCCACGAGCCTGGCTACCAGGACTAAGATCCATCACCGGGCAGAGAAGACCCCGTGATCCGCGAAGGGAAAACCCTACCACTTCCACAGCCACATCCGACGACGTTACAAGAGAGCAGGAGGCCGCTGTGGGAAGGACGCGTACCTACGGAGAGGAGCACGCTGTGTCTTCAAAGCAAGGGCTTTTTTTTGCAGTGGACTTACACAGACACAGTGGAGCCAAGTTACACGCGACGTGTGCCACAAGACAGCTACGCAAGGCCGGGTTGGGCCTGCCCAGGGCTGACCTCACCTCGCTTACTTCACAAACCGGAGCGTCTCACCTCCACCACGGTTTTGCAGCAGGATGGCTAATCCGCCCCACGTTATCTGGTGGCAACTGCACGCTCGGGGGTTTGGAAGGACACATGCCCGCAGTTACCCTCTCCAGCAAGCGGACACTTGCAGCAGAGACTTTTCACAGGACGTTTGTTGCTCGAGCACCACCTCGAGCGGCAGAGCGGGAACCCAGCCAGGCCAGGAGTCCCCGGGATGGCTGATGTCTCACCTCTGTCAGGTGACAGGTTCGCCCGTTTGGCTGGAGGAGAGGTTGGCCTGTCTTTGTCTGCTGGCTCGTACCTCTTCCTGCTTCCTTTGTCAGCTGCCTAAAAACAGAATTGGAACAGACAACAGAGCTGAGCAGCCACTTCCCTCTGGGGAGGGAAGCAGGCAGAGATATTTCCTGTGACGGGTGCCCAGGATGTGCTGGCTCACGCAAGCGCGACTCCTATTAAACTCTTTGTGCATTCCAGGCCCAACCATCTCTGGCATCATGTAATTCCCCTACCCCGTAAGCAAGCAGCAACATCCCCTGGTACCGGGGCTAACGCTGCGCTATGTTCAGAATCGGCAGAAACAGGGAAACAGGAGTGCTTTGTAGAGCTTTTTTCAGCGACCCCAAGGATGGCAAACATCAAGGAGCCACGGAGCCGTGCCTACTTCCAGGATCCGACCATGCCAGCCGGCAGTTATGTGTAATTTGCACACTCCTCCCCGCAGACCATGCTTCACAGACTCGATAAAGGTGCCTCACGTCATAGCACAGGGAAGTAGAGAAAACTGCGGCCTCAGATGGCAACGGGGAATTTAGACTGTCAGAAAAAAAAATCATTAAGGCTTCAAAAACAGGAACCCACCCACGTGACTGGGGCCAACACCCTGCTCCGGCACAAGAAAGCACACGAGGCCAAACTCTCCCACATGATCTGGGATTGCAATCTCAGCCGAAGGCACCAAACTGGGGCATCGGGCTCAGTCATAAAAGGTTGAGAGCCAGGCTCCCTGCGGAAAGCGCGGCTGGTGGCGGGCACCCCAGGGAGGCGAGGCAACCACCACTTTTACCTCCTGACTCAGTTAATGACTCGTCAGCACTTCGCTCCAGAGCGGGCAGTGGGAGGAGAGCTCGCTTGGAAGTGTGCGGGAAGCGTGCTTTCAGCGGGCAAGGCCCCAGCGTATGTGGGACCACGCCGGGCACGCTTCGGTGCTCCAGCTCCGGCCTTCGAGAAAGCGGGGAAGAGCCCTTCCAGAAGAAATGGCCCCCAGGGGACCCGCCAACACAGTCCCAAACTCAAGCCACCACAGGGTGTGTGCCGCCAGACTGGTTCTGTCTGCCGCCCTTCAATCCCAGCTGCAGACCTGCCCACCCGAGCTCATCCCGACAGCACGGAGCCCGGAGCTTCTCCCTCCGCCCGCCCCGAGTCCCAGTATCTGTCCCATCGGCTCCTCGGAACCCCTGTGCAGAGGGAATCGCATCACCCCCCCATCGCCCCCCTCACCTTATTCAGGAGCGTCAGCTTGATTTCTTTGTGAGCGCTGAAGCCCCCTTGCTGGGACGGGGGGGCTGAGGGCTGCTGCGTCGGGAGGAGCTGCTGCGATTTGCTCCCCTGGGTGGGTTTGGCTGATTTCAGGAGCTGAGCAGGCACATCCCGTTTCCGCTTTTCCTCCTTAGTGCTATCTTCTTTTTTTGACTTTCCTGTTGAAACCAGAGTGCAGATGGAGTAACTCGCCACCAATTCCTTTCACCTGCCCTCCCTTTGGAGGGCAGGGCAAGAGGACGCTGCTCCAGGGACTAAAAAAGCCCACGCCAGTTAGCACAGCATGCAGCCCCAAGGTTAAAAGATTCAGGAAACGAGAATTTCCAGAAAAGAGAAGGCTTAACATAAAAGACAAAGAACAAGAGGCTCTTGCTGCCAACTCTGCTATGGTCTAGAAGAACGGAGGAAGAGCAACACGATACTGGGGTTCCCCAAAAGACTCAGCGTCACCTCACAAGGGTGAAAGAGAACAAGGCGAGAGAGGAGGCATCAGGCAGAACTCCCAGGCAGGAAAAGGCATCTTCACTGCCAGAGACACATGGATGGCAGGGTATGAACGTACGTTTGCTCTGCAGCCTTCCTTCTCCACGGCCTCACCCTCCTCAGCTGAAGCCTCTGGGCTCCTCCAGCCTACACCAGCCACCAGCATTTGCCTCTGCTCAACAATCTTCCAGGACCCCCCATAGTAAGCTACATGCAGATCTCCTTTTCCGCTTTTTCTCTTCCCAGGACCCCTTGGCAAAGAAAACACCAAACCAGGTACCTCTACCTTTCTTCTGCTGCGCTGGGGTCGGGGATCGGGAGCTGGCTGAGGACACAGGACTGGCCAAGTCTGCGTACATGTCTTCGGAGTCGGCACTGCGTACAGAGCTGCTGCTAGAGGAGGCACTAGAGACAGAAGAAACGCTGCTCACGCTCAGGGACCTGGAAAGAGCCAACAGCCCGTTACAGTCAGGAATGCAACAAGAATCAGGCAGCGAGGAGACAGGCGCCTTTGTTTCAAATGCCCTGTGTGGCTGACATGTCAGAAAGCGGCTAAGGCAGGCAGTAACCAGGAAGAGATAAAGGCTGTGTCTCCTGGGGTGCAGACAACATGAAAAAACCCCAACACGTTAGATGCAAGCATAGAAAAGTACTGTTTATAAACAGGATTAAGGCAACATGTAAATAGGTCAGCTACTTCCCCAGGTAAACAAAAAGTGAAAATGGGGTGTGCGCTACTCCCCACAGGTCAGCGTTGCGGCTCAGGTCAAGGGCTCCCCGGCAATGTTTTTTGTTGTTTGGCATACATTTATTCACAGAGGCTTTAAAAGCCCTGGGAGTTCTACAGCCCACAGGGTGCAGAGGAGTCCAGCTGCCTGTTTTGAGGATGCACACGACTGATAATGACAGGGAAGACTGCTATAAGACGGCTTATCTTCTAATAGTGCCTATAAGATAGCCATCTCCTAATGGATTCACAGCATTAGAAATGTCAGGCAATCATTATATTCATTTAAAGGAGACTTTCTACTTAGAAACGTATCAGACAAAAATATAGGGCTGCGCACCAGACTTCCCTGCAGGGGCATGCCGCCACCGAAGCAGCTCCAAAATTCCCAGCTAGCTGGCAACTGTCTGGCATCGTAGCCCCTGGGACCAGGCGCACGATAACTACTTGAATATTCAGGCAGCCTCTCCAGCAGGTTCTGCAGGCCACGCCGACTCCTGCGCGCCAGCCGCTGCCCTGCCAGCAAGGTCCAAGCTCGCTCGCTGGCAGCTGGCTTGCGTTCAGCTGAACGGGCTGTGGCAGCTGCAGCACGGAGAAGCCCTGGGACGAGCTGCAAAGTCGCTGGTATCCTGACAGGGATGAGTTTTGAGAAATCTCATTGACTGCTGCAACGACAACTGGATGAGCCAGAAGCTCCTTCTACAGGAAAGCTCCTGGTTACAAGGTCATGGCAGCAAGTCTGGTTTGGGTACAGACTGTATTTCCTATCCCTCCTCCTTTCCACACGCCTATAAAAGCAGAAAGCATGGCCCTGGTGCCACACGAGCAAGACCTGCATTAGGTTTTCCCCATCTGCTCCTCTCCGGCCCCGTGCGGCAGGACAGCGCAGCGCCAACGTGCCCAAGCGCTCTCCGAACCTCTTGCATCACCCCTGCCCGATCTGATGAATGCCACAAGCATGTAGTAAACAAGGTTGTATTTCCGTAAAATCACCTGGCTGTTGAACCTTGGAGTTTCACAGAGTTCAGATACGTGAATTACCGCTGGTCAGAGCCAAGGCCTACTTAATCCACTAGTTTTTACACTATTGGTCTACTTTGAAATCAATAGCACAGGGAAGCTTCGTGTTTCCAGGCTGCCTGTGAGGTTTCAGGGATTCCGGTGTGTGAACAGATGCCAAAAAGCAGAACTAAGGACTTGAAAGGAGTTTATTTCAAGACTCTTTACTGGAGGGGGTTAGCTGTTTACAAATCCCACAGACTAACAGCCACATAACTATTCACTTGGGGCTAAACACAATGGGAACTGCCCATGCAACTTTGCCAGCAAAGGGAAAATGTCATTACCTGGGCCTTTTAGGCATTTTCTGACCTACCTCTCTTGGCAGGCCAAGCATCTTCCCTAAGGACATTCAGAAACCAGAGGCAGCAGAGGTTAAGAGCAAAGCTCTGTAGCTCGAAACCCGTTGCCTTGCAAATAAATTAGGATGTGGGATCACCCTGGCCATAGGGAGATGCCTTGGTCATAATTTAGGTAAAAATGGGCAGTTCGGCACACATGACAGATTGTTTTCTTGGATAAGCCACAAGGACACTACAAACGCAGTACTACTATCACGATACAGGACTTGGGATTCGTAACACCGCACAGAAAAACCATCTGGCTTCACGTCCTAGTTACCTACAGCTTCTGATACTTGAAGCTAGAGCAAGTCTGAGCTGCATGAAGCGACAACAGTTAAGAGTAGTTATCATTTTCTCCTAGTTCAACAATTGTTATGAAGGGTGGAGGCCGTACCTGGATTTCCGGGACCCAGACGGGGAGTGGGAGACTGAGGCAGACGACGATCTGGAATGAGATCTGGAGAGAGACCGAGACAAGGACCTAGATCGGGAACTGGAGCCGCTGTAGCTGCTGGCGCTGCCACTGATGCTGCCGCTGATCGTCCGCCTGCAAGACAGCAAATGACATCCTCACCGCCCTGCGCTCCGCTCTGCCGTGAGACCGGGTTAGAAAGGACTCTTTGGGGACAGTTTGAGCGTGATGCTGTTGCCCTGCAGCGTATGAAAGACTGGTGCTTTGCAAACGTTCAGATGTTCCTCTCAACCTTGCGTTCACACTCCCCACGAAGCATCCTTTTTCCGAACAGCAGACGTTTTATACCAGAATGAATAGTGCTAACAAGAGCCAGGCCAAGAACAAACCAAAGCACCTTAATCCTGTACTGATACCAGAAACAAATGCTTCCTGCACAGAAAAATTCCTAACTGCCTAATGCTGTGGGATGACCTTGTATTTCAGGCTACACAAACCAGCATACACATTTTTTTGTGACTAACGCACCGGTACTAACGTAAATAGAGCTGTTCGTCATTTGCACAGCAGGGAGAGAGCAGGGCAGTGGGGTTTGTGTGGGTATAGGCAAGAAAAAAACCCTGGACTGAGCTAAAGAATAAAGGAAGGTGACTAAAGACATCCAGAAATATTATTAACCAGTTAAAGTACATGAAACGAAAACTAGAACTGACGGAGTTTCTAGGGAAAAGATGCTGTCACGATCAGTTTTCACCTATGGAGATGTAACTGCTCAGCCCAGGCCTTTTCTTTAGCTCCTGGGAAGAAACAGCAGATGTAATCCCCATGCAGGATTAAGAACTGACTCAGGATGCTTCTGAAACCTGAACGGAAATCAGACTTACAGCCACCTTCAGAACACACTAATAAAAGCATCATCCAGTGATCCAAGAAAGCCATGTGTGCCTTACCACAAGGAATAAAACATTCTCAGTGCTCACAGGACAGACATTTATATTCAATACATTCCTTATACATCAAGCTACTGCTCCCACAGACCAGGCACACACGTGTATGGTACTGCTGTCTCTAAATTTCTAATGAAAGAAGGATGCACGATGAATTTCAGCCATGCTTAGCTGATTTCGTGTCCCTCCACGAAACAGGCGATGCTACCTGCATTTCTCCTGTAACATTTCAAAACACAGCACAATGGATTAAGGCTGATAAACACATTTAAATACAGACAAATGCTCCTTGTTTGAAACCCATCAGAAGTCTCATCTCAAATGCAAAGGGAGGAGAAGGCAAAAACAATTAGAGGACAGACAGGAAACACTTGAAACCTTCAGACTAGTCACACAGGACGAAGCCAGGAAGAGCAAGCAGCACAGGGGAGCCAGCAAGCTCTGTACAGGGGAGCTTTTCCTCCTCTCCTCCAGCGCTACTGCTGGATGCTGACAAGCCAGCTCCTGGGACCACACCAGAGAAATATTCCAGGCACACCCGCACATCTTGAGAGTAAACAGAACCCAAACCCATCGCCACCCATCTTGACCCTCCAACATGTCAGATCTGCTCTCCAGACCAAACACGCCTTTGTTTCCTTGCTGTGCAGCTCCAACCTCCAGCGGCTCTCAAACATGCCTTTTTTTTTTTTTTTCACTGCAGACTCTGCATTTTGGCATATTTCATGTATTCCACCTACTTCATCTCCCAACCAATCTTCAGAGACGGGAGCCACTTGCTGTGGCAAGTCAGTAGCGTTCACCCCAACTCCTTCCCTCTCTTTCTCCATTTCCTTCCTGCTCCAGGAAACAGATTTCTCCTTTAATACTGAAGAGCCCTCGTAGTCAGTTCTCCCGAGAGAAACCCAGGATTTGCTCCATCTTCCACGAGATCAAGCCTCACTCCACCCCACAGCTTTCTTACCTCCTGGGTGGAGTCCTTGTCTGACGTTCCTTCCTTCTTGCCTCTCGATTATCCCCTGGTTTGGCTGGCTCCGGTGCGGCTGTTGTAATTTTAGTGAGTGGCTGAGGGACTGGAAGGGCAGCTAGTTTCTTCACAGATTTTTCACTAGAAAAATGGAAATTTGCACGTGTGTGGTCAAAGTTGGTAGGTGCTGACCACATTCTCAAAAGTGATGTTGTCGACTAAGTACCACACGGATTTAATTACTGTAGGTACAGACGTGTGGCTATGTCACTCCCAAAACAACCACAGATTCTCTCCTATAGGGATCTGCTTCCCACATTCCAAATCAAGTCACCTTTTCAATGACAAGTTACTATACAAAAGCCGATTTTGGAGACATTAGACTTATAAATTAACCAATAAAGCAGGCTGTGTGGAATTGCTATTTCTTATCCATTTGATTCCGTGCATTTTCATCCAAAATGAAGATAAAAATGCTACTTAAAATCTGCCAGTCAGGCTTCAGAACCAAATACACAGCTTATGCAGAAACGCTCTTTTCCCTCACACGCATCAGCGGGGTGCAAGAGAGCCAACGTGGGCCAACGTCCCTCGGTTCGCGCTGCCCCGCATGACCCTTGAGGGGTAACACCGTGGCAGAGGACGGCTACGCAACATTTCTGTGACTTCAGCACCCGCCAGGCGAGTCGGGAATTGGCTCTGGCTCTTCAGCGCTGCTCGCTCTGGGCTCAGAGCACTCCAACCTCTGCTCCAAGAGCTGGTTACTGCTCAACACCCCCAGCGCGGATGTCACGCCTGCTATTAACTGGGGAGGAGGCGGCTGTCTGCATACGAAAATAGAGACTGTCAATTCCTCCTCTCGTGCTTAAGAACATCTGTATTCACCCTGGGGAACGCAGGGTTAAGCGCGTGCAGCGTTACGCAGCGCGAACTGTCCCCACGCTAGCGCAGGCTGGTGTCGCGTGCTACCAAACAACGTGCACCACGAGGGTGTAAAGGCACCGCTGCAGGTGG
>NW_010273773.1:10288-25678 GCF_000690775.1 Eurypyga helias
GGGGGAAGAGGAAAAATGCAGGTCAATAAGGTACAAGTGTGGCAAAGGGGATTGTCCCACATCCTGGAGAATTCAGGGGGATTCCCGTGGTGTAATTTATTTGCAGGTCACCTTAAAGGAGGTGACATCACTATGGGGTTGTGTCATCCTCCAACGTATCCCTAATTTACTACGTATTAGAGGAGTTTGTGAAATAGCCACTCCAAGCATTTAGAAGAGCAGGAGCACTGGCATAATCTGCCAAAACCAGTTTCATCGCTACGGTACTGTTTGAATCTGCCTCCAGTGTTAAAAGCAGATGAGGCTGAACTGTTTCTTTCTTCTAAGGCTGCATATTAAGTAGAGCCACAGTGGAGGAATGAATTCAACCGTCTTACAGCCCCTGAATAAACATATCTGCACACACAGAAGGTTCAAATAGTCAACGTGCATGTGTTTAAACATTCATGGATACATATAATACTTAAGGATACTTTTACTTATTAAATCCTAGTTAAACTGTACAAGTGTCATCATTTAATTAAATACGCAAAGCTAAGCACTCTTGTATGCAGGTCATATTTTGCATCTTCCATTTCTTCCTTAAACTGTCAGCAAGGTCAGAAGGGTCTGACTCAGGGATTAGGCTACTGTTTGGAGCCTCCTCCGCATTCTGTTATCCAAAGATGGAGCCTTACCCTTTCCCAGCAGGCGGTAATAACTCCCCTTTAGCCTTCGCTAGCGGCTTGTGTGGAGATGGTGTTGGAGAAGGAGAGGGTGAAGATGAGAAGGACCGGGATCTAGAAAGGAAGGACACATCACTCAGGGACCACAGAAGGCTTTGCTGGCTTTCAGTGCATCTAGCCACCACTCTCTCCTTCCGCTAGTGGCCACATCCCAGGAACTAGTCCCTGTGGGTCTGAGCACATACTAGTTTCATATTCGGACTCTGCTTAACAAAACCAACTTCTGTGACCAGAAGAGTGTTAGACATAGAAAACAAAAGGGAAAAGTAGTGTCGGCTGCAAGAGAGGCACTCTCAGGTATTCCACACCAGCACCTGAGGCTTTCTCCACCCTCTTTATTCTCTCCCTAGGAAAAGTATGTCTACAGGAAAGTACGGAGGATTTTGCCTTGCAAGTTCAGCATGATTTACTTCAACCTGCTTTATGTAACTCCTAGTGCCATCCACATCCCTTTAAACAGCAGCAAAAACCCCCCAATCCTAGGAAAGACAGACACAAAAAATACATCTAACCAGATATCTGTAGCTTCTGGAACACAATGAGAAAAACCAAGCAGTTTATCAGAGTCAACAGATCAAAGGGCAGAAGCTGCTTCCTACGACCAGGACTGACCGAAGAGGCAAGCACACCAGACGTTCGAGTGATGTACCCCATTGCCAAGGTGAAGTACCCTTCCTGCAGCCTTGTACTTCAGGGCCAGACACCTCGGTGACCGGCTTTCTGAAGGACTGGTAAGCACTTGGGTGCTCCTCACCGCCCTACCTTCAGAGAGAGGCATGCTAATCGAAGTGTCACCTATACTTGGCATTATCCTGCAAGGAACCGAGCCTGGAATTGCAGATGGAGGAAGGCCAGCCTGCTCCCCAGAAACACAGGTGTGCTTGCATGGAGATCAACTCCCTCCTGAGCCTTTCCTAGGAGAAACCGCCTCTCCAAAAGCGACAGTGTGCGCTCCCATCAACTGCGTGATCCGCTCTGGGTATCTGCGAGATTTCAGCTCCGAAGAGGTGCCTATCTAGGGAGCCAGTTCTCCTACTATGCATATTCCAGACTTGGGAAATTGTCTGCAGGGGCAAGGAAGTGGCAGAGTAATAAACATGCCTCTGTTTAATCAGCATGGGACACCGAATTGCTGCTTTGAAGTATCAGGACTATCACAAGACACAACTCCACGGACTGCTTTAATAAAGAAATGTGATTTGCCTCTTTAAATAGAGATTCCAGTGCAACAGAAAAAGAGATGCCAGTAACTTCTTCCAATCGTAAAACGCAAACGATGGCAACATTAATCTCAGCTAGGCTTCAACAACCGCTCAGCCACCACAGGCATGCGAAACAGCTGCGCCACAACAGCACCGTACTCGTGGGTGGGGGTACAGGGGAGAGGAGGGGGGCACTGACACCTTTGCTTCAGCCAACAACCAAACCTGCAGCCTGCCTTGCAGCCTGTTGTACTTCCCTCCCTCACGAAAGCGGTTTGAGTGTTTTATTTGAAGAGTTGGCTGTTTGCTCTTCAGCAGCAGTAAGGTAGCTGTCAGCAAGTGTTTGGAAAACAGTGCACCATTAGTGTCAAATCCAAGGAGCCCTTACCTGGACCTGCTGCCTGAGAACGAGCTGTGCCTTGACGAGCGACTAGAGTAAGAGCTGTAAGATGATGATCTGGAGCGAGATCGAGAGGAACCGGAACCGGAATAGGTGGATGAACGAGAAGAGGACCTGAAAGAAAAGCATTAAAACTCAGCACCTCTGAGACCAAGGTCTTGTTTCCAATATGCTCTTCCCAAGTTCTCAACCACTGCTCCAACAATTACCTTCCTTCTCCTCGGTGGTCTGCCAGCCTCTCCTCAGTCCCCCCTTTTAGAGGATCCCGTTGTTGCTACCCCCTGTGCACCCTTGAATAGGCCTCCCCTCCTTTAGCTCCTGACTTTCCATCCCTTTTTGAGGGCTCCTTCCACATAATTTGATGCCTTTTCACACAATCCCCTGATAGGTTGGGTCACAGAGGTGAGAAACCAGAAAAGTCTCAGGTGCAGTGATCCCAGCAAGAAAAGCCATCTACTTGAGGAGGGCTCTGGGTTTTAGATCCCTATCTTCAATTCAGCATGTTCCTCATTCCTCTTGGGATACTTCTTCCCCATCTTTTCAGGAGCTTCAAGTTCAAGCATTTAAAGAAAACGGATCCAGCTTATGCCTCAACTCTCCTAGATTCAGGGCACTGCTTTCCGAGAAGCGTGTTTTAAGTCGCACCCGTTGGTTTCCGAGCTCCACCGCAGCCCTTTAGGGCTCCTGTCAAGCCTCCACAACCCCAGTTTTTCCCCAGTAGCACCACCATGTTCTCCATGGAGTGGGCTCAGTTCATCCTTCCAGCACTCCTGGAGTGAAAAGACTCCAATTCTTAAAGCTTCCAGATCCTTCTGCTCCTATTAAGGTCAGTTTTCACCTAGGTGAGCTGCTAACCATCTGAACTGCTCCCAAGTCTAATTTCCCTGAAGAATGACTTTTCCAAGGACCTGTCTTAGCTCACATCACAGCAACCATAGTTACGGGCCCCCTTCAGCTTCCACCTCACTACCTATATGCCAGTGTCTGGAGCTGAGCAGCAAGTCTTGAACCTGCTTTCCTAAATACCTCAACACCTTCCACTGCCAGAGTCACAGCACGTCCCCCGACACACTAACAAGGCTCGGACGGGACACGCTCTTCGCCTTCACTCACCTTGAAGAGCCAGAAGCAGATGCTGAAGAAGCAGAGGTTTTTCGGCGCCTACGTGCACGGCTGGGAGAGACAGAAACACCGAGTTTCTTTTTGGGGGACTTGGATCGACGCCAGGGGTCCTTCCATTCGTCCGCCCTCTTCGACTGAGTGGTGGTAATTGTGGTTGCCTCCTTCTCCTTCTTTGGTGGCTCAGGCTGACGGCTGGAAAACAGAGGAGTTGGGTAGCTGGGACTTTTTTTTAAGATGTAGTAAAGCTAAAAGAAACATAGGGCCAGGAAAAGCTCTCAGAAATTTATCCTTTGTACCAGTACCAGCTCTTAACCACCACTGCAGGATATTCAGCATAATTTTTGGGTGACAAAGCCTTAGAACAGTTATTCTGTAAATCAGTGACTGCAAGCCCATCCAAACGGCAGTAGCTGCAGGTCTGTGAACTACTCTGTCGCACTGACCAAGCAGTGACCTGCCAGCTCATTTCAGCTTTGGCTTTTGGCCTCCAAGGAGCAGACACACACACATGTAAGAGGCAACGGGAAACCTGGATCTGCCTGTGCCAAGTAGCTAGAGCTGGAGGAACCTCAACCTGGTAGGCAACCCCCAACACAACTGAACACTAAACAGAGCCTAAACTACATAGTCTGGGACTAAGGACAGACCTCGAGCGCGTGCCTGAAACGCTGTCTCGATACAGCAAACTGCTGGAAACAACCAGCAGGCACCAAGAGATGCAGCCTGAACTCCTGTCCTACAGTTCCCTTATCAGAACATCACATGGGACTGTGTCACAAGCCTCACCGCAGCCAAGGCACATTGATCTGTTCTTACCCTTACAAAGGGGGCTGTTACCTCATCAGCTGAGCATAAAGCACTTTATAATGGCTGTTCTATCACCACATTATTCTCTAGGTGCTCATAAACAGCATCAAACACGTGCTCTCCTGTTGTTGATAGCTGAGAAGATGTGACGAGTCAGGCTAGATACCCTCCATCTCCTCCCTTCCCCTTTAAGGGCTCTAGTTGCGTTTCCCCTTTCTCTTTGGTTCTTTAGGCTTCTCTTCTCCTCACAACCCTCTGAAAATAATTCAGCACTAACATTTCAGCAGCTGCACCACATAGTTCCTTAGGTACTCCAGGCTGAGTACCTTCAGGCCTAGACTTTATCACCTCTCTTATCTATGAGTAATTTAACCTGGGATTTTTCCTGACCCTTAGCCTAATCTGCACACGACTGTTCGAATACCTGCTCACAGCCTTCTCCTCGGGTTTTAGGCAAAGTTTGTGTTTGCTTAAAGGTTTCTGAAGTCCATCATACTCATCAAATTACCAGTAGAGTGATGCCTTTATTCCTTTTCTCAAAGTAATGAACGCTCTCGCTCTGAGAATCTGGGGGAGGAAAAGCACCGTCCATCTCTGGGTTCAGCCAGTACCACCCCATTAGTCACACGACTGAAGCAACCACTCCCCACACAACTTCCTCTACCTTTTGCGATAAAAAAAGCAACCTCCAAGTCTTCTAATAATTCTATGGCCTACACTTCCTGCCACAACACTTTTTCAACAGCCAGCAGGATAATTAATGCTCTTCATTAGTAGTCTGTTCTGCCCTTTGAAGGCTTCACTAAGAAGTCTCTCCTCCTTGCTTGGCAGTATTAAAACAGCCTCAACACAGTGAAAACTCCTACGGCCTTTCGCTTTTTTCCCAACTCCAGAACGTGGATATGCTGACTCTGAAGTCCAGTACAGCATCCTACTCTTTCCGTACCCCTGCTGACGTAACTACAGCAATTTTACAATTTGTCCCACATCTACCTCAATATATACGGAATTTTACAGGATGAGAAACTCTTCTTACACACTCGCCTCTCCCACAAATCTCATTCCAGCCTCAGAAGGGGATGCTTACGTATTAGCGCAGAAAATTGCTGACCGCCTCGTAAGAGTCCCAAGCAGGGTTATGGCTCAGCATTATTCACCAGCACCTTCACTTAGCATCATCACCCCTTCCAGCACTGCTCTAACATTTAACTGTTTATTATGCGTAACTATAGCTATTTAACACAGCACATGTTATATGCAGCGAGCTGGTCTGGTTTTCCACATTACAGCCACAACTATATCCGAGTATCCACTCGTGGAGGAAGACCGACTCTGAATACGGGGTTGAGATAGACTGGATCTGTTATTTACACTCTGATAACACTCAAAACAGTCATAGCAGGGGTCAAGCTCTTGCTCCAGTAGTACAACCTCCTTTTGAAGCCATCCTGACCTCTGGAATATCTTCGAAACAACTAAGTGCAAAGCAGGAAGAAAAAGGTCGGGAACAGCCTACACACCTTGCACCAAGCAGCAGGTGAAGAGCAGCAGAAAGGAGGAAGAGAACACCACGTGAGGATGCTCCTAACACCAGACTGCGTCCCACTCTGATGTCCCTTCCCAAGGGACCACACTCCGCATGCTTTGGAGATGCAGGGGGAATATTCTGCTGGCACAGGTGGACAGAGACAGTTCCACCTCATGACCTGGATAAAGCCTGCTGAGCAGCTTTTCACTGCAGTGTCCAAGGTGACAAACACGAAAGTCAGCAATTAATGAATGACCTTGCCCCTTCTCCAGGCTCAACCCTCTCCTACAGTAGTTTCCAGAAAGAAAAGGCTCCTACAGAATTTATTCTCTGTCTCTCTGTCACAGCAACGTGCCCACATCCATGTCTAAGAGCAGCACATCCTGGGAGCTGGACCTCAGCTCCAACCCCACGTGGGAACAACTTACGCTGAACTCCCCGACTTGGGCATGAGCTTGGAGCAAAGCTGACTATGAAAGCAAATCTCATCACTTGCACCTATTACCTGGTTTGATGCAATTCTCTCTCGATGAAGTCATTTTCTGGAGGAAAGGTTTTTTTCCCCAGGAAAACCACAACAGAAAGCCTCATTTCTGCATATGCTTTGGCTTTTTGACTCAGCAGTAAATACGTTAGCACACTAGAGTCGAGAACGAAAGACAATGCTCGTGTCAGGACGTTTTCAAAGTCTTTCCTCAAGAGCTACCTGCATGCCCAGTGTGTGGCATCACCAAATAAACTCGTTCAACTTCACGAGGGACAGGTATCTAATGCCGCTCGTCTCCTCCAGTGGAATTCAGGAGTCAGAATTGAAACTAAGCCGGAGCAACTGCCAAGCTCCTCACCATTCGCCTTAACAAACATGTTGATTACAGCCGGTATGAGTTTCACTGGAGAGGCTAGTAGCCCATGAAACAGTCAGTCTTTCAACCCGATCTGCTCCCACAGACTGATACCGTGCCATTCCTGGGATGAAAGCCGTAAGGCTCGCAGAGGAAAGCCCACTGAGCCGAGGCAGCCAGCCTGTGGCTCCCAGCCCAGATCAGGCAG
Source organism: Eurypyga helias (assembly GCF_000690775.1). Taxonomy (NCBI): domain Eukaryota; kingdom Metazoa; phylum Chordata; class Aves; order Eurypygiformes; family Eurypygidae; genus Eurypyga; species Eurypyga helias. The sequence continues at coordinate 17,123 of NW_010273773.1, forward strand.
GATAGCCGCTCCTGGGTTCAACCCTGAGAAGGGCTTCCTCCTCGATTTCGCTCTTCCAACTGCGTAATTTTCTCCTCCCACCTTGTGCTGGATCTAGTGCCTGTTGGAACTCTCCATGTGCCAACTCAACTCCTTCAGTCAACGGGGAGAGAGAGGAAAAACACCCCATAAAAAATAAAAGTAGTTTGCTGCTGGCTCAGCAAGTTAACCAACCCAAGGCAGGGTCTGAACAACTGTGAGCTGACCCACAGCAAAGAGGGGAAGGAAGGAGAGAAGAACCTGGCTGCTTCAGGCCGGCAAGCCATGAGATAGACTCATGGCACGTTCTGAGTTCATCCTCAGCCCGGCACAGTTACCCAGGATGCTGCAGGCAATCCTAACGCGCGTGGGCACAGCGAATGGCTGGCCAAAGCACACGTGGGAATCCCCGTCTCCTCTTTCACCAAATTCCAATTTTTAGGAGTAACTACCTAATTAAAAAAAAAAAATTAGAGGGAATCAAAGAGACAGACTGATCAAAAGCAGCTTAATTTCCTCCCAGAGCCCCGAGGAGCAGCATCCCGTGCCACCAGGGCACGAGCAAGGTCTGCAGAGCTTCGCTATTTCCGAAGCCCATTTTAACTTTAAAATAACTAAATGCTTTATTTTCCAGAACGAACACATTAATGCATTTTTGGCTGGAATTTAATTACAGCAATCAAGCGGAGAACTGAAGCTGAACGTGGCTTTGGCAACGAGAGGAGGAACAAAGGCAGATCCAGCTGGCGACGCAAACCGCAGCGTAGGTCAGCCAGCTCCCAACCGCGTGCGCTCCGGCTCCCAAATAAACCCTGTTGGAAGCGCGTCACTGAATTCGACAAGAATTTGGAGGGGGGAAAAGCAGAGCTTGTTTTCCTCCTCATGTATTATGCAAATGACGACGAAGCATTTCTAATCTTAGAGGGGAAAATAAGGTTGCCGAGGGAGAGTGCTTCCTTCCTTCCCCCTCCCCACGGCTCCCAGAGGTTAACGCAACCCTTATCACCCACGGTCACCAGTGACGTCAGCCTGGCTGCAGGGCTACTGTTTTGGCCGGCAGTTACAGCTCGGTTTTCTGAAAGACGGAAGTCCACCGACAATTTAAAAGCCTTTTCGTTTCTTGCAGGAAAGCGAGCGTTGCGTCAGCAGCGCCAGGGCGAGTTTTCCTTTGGTGTCAGTGGAATTTTCCAGAGGAAGCGAACTCGAGGAATGACTGGAGCCATGTGCCAAGCGTGAAGGAACCAAAGTTAACTCTCTGGCACACGGCAGATTTTTTTTCCCCGTCTTGGCACAATCAAGTCGCTTGTGTGGCCGGAGGGGGGACAACAGCTCCCAAAAGCCACCTACGTGCAGCTACGCTGGGAAACACTGAACCTCGGAGCCGGTGCTAATTGATCTCAGCAAAATATTAGCAAAGGATATGCTTTTCTCAAGATGTTTCGATGTAAAGTGGAGTTATCAGTTGCTTAAAAAAAAAAAAAAAAAAAAAGAGGTTTCTTCAAAGCCTGATGGGGAGAGGCTTTGAAATTAAATAGTGGAGATATAATCTGAACCTACAGTATGAAATCATCACAGCAGGTAGATAAACATACCCGAGATGTGATCTACCCTAAGGGCTGAGCATTTCAAGCCTTGAGAGCCTCCCCTACATGAGAGGTACCTGCACGCAGCGATTCTGCCCTGGCCTTGGCAAGGTTTTAATAAAATCCAGCGTGTGGGATCTCTCCAGTAATTCCACCTCTGAGATGCCAAAGAAAAACACATTCCTTGAGATCCACGTCTGAGTCACTCGATGCCATTCATCTCGACCTACGGTTACGAAACCCATCTGTCTCCTTTTACTGTGGAAGCAAAGGCAGAAGCTCCAGAACCATGGAGACTAACAAAAACTCCAGTCAACAGCAACAGCTTGTGGAGAACTCTGACAAGCTTTGCCCATTTGGTTTGTGGATAGCTTTTATTATGGCTAACCTCCCCAAACGAACTGGGAGCGTAAATGAAAGCGAAGCCGTCTAACCAGGTGCCACTGCTCCGGCTGGAAGCTGCACCACAAAAATCGGGGATGTAAACAAGCCATTACAATGTTTATTACCGCAGCGTCACCATCCAAGGCGCTTGACTGAGTCTGAAGAACTGCAGAGCTGCACGGGGCATGTTGTGTACGTGGGGAAAAGGGAAATCCTCTTCTGGGCAACACTGCATGGTATATGCGCTGCAGGCAGTATGGCAGACCCGCTGTGGGTGGGAGGAACAGGGGTTCGGCTCAAGCTGGAGCCGATACACCTCACTCCAGCCAGGAAACCCAATGGCTGGGGCCGTTTGCTTCTCTGAACTCACTGCACTCTAAGGAGCCGCTCAGGGAAGGTGCGGACACTTGGACAGCAAATCCCTGCCTCCTGACGGAGGCTGCTTCCCCAACTCAGTAGTTTCTCATGGATGGAAGGCTAATTCCAAGTGCTCCAGGGTCTTACCGATGCCTGACGCAAAACCAGGAGGAGCACGCTGCTGTCTATCCTGCCTGCTGTTCCCCCTTTGGCAGGACAAACAGGAACAAATTAAGGATTTCTTATAAGAAAAAGCAGACATTTGCACAGGGAAAACTAAGAGGAGAAAAAATCCACCCGCCTACTGCACCATCTTTATACAACAGGACGCGATGCTGTTACTAAGCCCACCAAAACACCTAGCTCTGAGCAACAGCTGCTTTTGTACCAAGCCCCTGCCAACCACACTCAAACAATGGGGAGCAGATCCAGCCAGCAGCATGCACGGGGAGACTGCCAGAAGCTGTCGGGAAAGATGACGACGACCCAGGAACACTTAGAATTACAGATTCTTCCAAAAAAACGGGTTCAGTCGGTTCGTGATCACACACAGTTGTGAATCACTCCATTTGCATTCCCCTTACTTTTGCCACTCCTTTATCTAATCAACCTCATTCCAACACTTTCTAACTTGCAGGCCCTGGGTAACCTGCATTCATTGATTTTAGACTCCGGGTTATCCTGTTCCTTAACACGCTCACTGCAGAGATTAACAACGAGCTACTACAAAGACAACTTGAACGAGCTTGGAAAAATAACGCAAGGGTGAGCTCTGCCAAGAGAGCACGTAACCTTCTGTCCCAGGGTCTGCAGCGTTTCATCTCAGACCTCAGAATCAAGGGCGACTGCCACCCCAAGAGAAGCTAGAAGGAAGCATAACGCTCCTTGCTGGAAGGGTTTTATGAGGGATTGATGATTTCCTGAAGAACAGCTGCCCTTTCTGACATTGCTTTAAATTTCACAGCGTCCCCACTTGCAGGTGTTATTTTTATTTTTTAATGGCTGCATAAGTGCCCTCCATCGATAATCTCTAGCTGAAGAAAGTTTCCTTCCAAAAAAAAACCTGCTGTTGTGCGTGCGATAATCACAGGTCGGTTCACCGGGACATTGCTCCTTCCCGGCAGCTTTGGAGCTGCTGTCACCTCCTGTCCAGACTCTGGGACATCTGAGGACAACAGCCTCCTCTCCTCACCTAGCTTGGCACCACTGTCCCACGGATTCTGGGGTCCGAATCACAGGTTTAGACCAAACACATCCACATGGAAACAGCCGTTAGGTCAAACTTCAGGACAAACTTCCTCAAGAAACGGAGGTGACAAGTTCCTCACCCAAAGGTTGATTTTGCCATGCTGCACAACATTCTGGGCAGAATTTCCCGGCACCTCTCGGAGGTGGGAAAGAAACCAATGCCCGTCTCAGACCTGCAGCATGGGATTGCTGCTGCTTCCTCCTCCCTGCTTGATGGACAACCCCCTAGTGCTACCCCAGCCAAGAGGGCAGCGATACGGAGGCTGCTGCTCTTGCCAGTGGGTCCAGTTCCTCAATGTCCCTCAGTGCTGTGGAAATACAACCCCTAACAGGTCACAGGACGCTAACTGCATTGCTTCATGCACTTCTGAAACAACCAGGTTTGCTCCAACGATGGCAAGATAAAGACCTATGCAACAATAGAAGGATTAAAGGAAATTACTATTTCTGTGCGCAGGGCCTCTGCTCATAGCTAAAGGCCAGCAGCGCTGTGGCTGCATCCAGCTCCTGGCTAAGAACATCTCGCACTGTTGTTTCTTCAGACAATGTATTTCATGCCACTTTATCCCTGAAATGCTTTGCACAACAGTGAGCTGCACCAGCAAGATAGAGATATAAAGCAGAAATTTTGCACTCAGCAAAATCAGGCACAGCCTGAGGCATCAGAACTCGTTCTGGAGATGGGGAGCACCAGGACAGAGAGCCAAGTTATCCCTCTAACTGATCATAAAGCGTCCCGGCTTGCTTAAGTGTTCGATGCCCGAGGAGGGAGGAGGGGGAGGAACAATTTTACCAGCATTGCAATCTCAGATTATAAACTTCTTGGAGTGCTCATTTTAAGCTTGGGAAAAGAAAACCACCACAGCATAAAGCAGCAGTTGCACACTCCTTCAAAAAAAGCCCAATCCACACGTGACAATCCCATTGGAAGCCCAAACACTGCAGCCTCTTCTTTTAAGAGGTTCAAGAAGCAACATTTGCCACTGAATCCGTTAGAGCCTTGGTTTGTCGTTAAATTCTAATCCTCCTCATCTGCAGCAAGCAGTGATGCCAGGAAGTCCTCTGGCTTCTTGGTGTTATTAGCTTTAACTGCTCTGCTGCTGTTTGGACATCAGATTAAACCTTCCTGCTTTCAATATAATGGAAAGGGAGTTTGTTTCCATGTTCCTGGCTATCAGCTTTGAGGTTTTTTTCCCCATCCCTTTCAACTCTGCATTCTCTATGTTGTTTGTTTCTTTCTCCAGCCTCTACCTGAGGGAGCTCTTATGCTGATGGACAGACCAGCATCTACCTGTAATTACAGACATCCCAAGCTCTCCCTTTGGCAAAGCTCCTCACCGCTTGCACAACCCCCGTGGAGCAGTTTTCCAATCTCCCCAGCTCATTAGTAAGGGAAGAGCAGGGCTGCGTAGGCTCCGGCTGGAAGCGGCACTGCCTTTGGTGCAGGAATGTTAACGGGCAGCTGCCTGCAGCCTGGCGAGAGCCATCCCATCGCCACATGACGCCTGGAAAGGCCGGACTTGCCAAAAGCTGGGATCTAGTGATTAGGGAAAGCCCGGAATCTATAAATAGACCCACAGGTGAGCACTACGTCACTAACGTGCATCCTGCTGCCCAGGAAGCGCGAAGCAATCACCAGCGTTTTACACATTAAACAAACTCGGGAGCTGCTTAATCCCAAGGTGCCAATCCTGACCCTCTGCAGCATGGCACGAAGGTATTTGGAGAAAAGGTGAGACGGCTCGAACCGTTGCACTGCCACGAGGAAGTGTGGAGCCTGTCAAAAAGGCTACGTGGGACACAACGGCACTGCCCAGAGCCAAGTCACACCGTAAACGTGACGGAGGCTTTTGGGGAATGCAGCGTAGGGATACACAAACCGCTGGGCGAGGGCCGTCTTCTCCAAGGGGGACAAGGTTAAGTTATGCTTTCACTTGGTTTAAAAGCTTTGTCAAAAAGGGTTTCTGCAGCTTTATTTTCTCTGCATACACCTGTAAATGCTGTAGTAAGTGTTCATGCTCACATTGTTTTCAACAGTGGGGACCAAAGTCGCATTAAGAGTGCTCGGAAAGCTGCCTTCGACAACACAGGGCTTTGGGGTTTACTTGTAATTATTCCCAGTAATTCCACTCTCTTCTAAGGGGCAATACTGTGTGTGGCTGCTGACCTAAGATTTGAGTATTTTTTGGGGTCTTAAAGCTTTCTGCTCAGTATCACCTCCGTGTTCAAGGCAAAATTTACAAACGCTTCTCGCCACCAACTTTTAAAGTCTCGCCCAAACGAAGCCAAAAGCAAGCCCTGCTTGCTGTTGTCCCTCTCTCCCAGCTCTGTGCCTGGCCCTACAGTCACCAGCATTTGCATTGCAGGACAAAGCCGAGGACACTTCCAGCGCTAACTCCTCTACGATCCGCTTCTAGAAAGAACAGCAGACTTAAAACAAAAACCAGTGAAGAAGCGTACCAAGGACTCTTTTTTTAGTTACCAAGACTCATCTTAAAAAGCTTTTTGGGGACCCAAGAGGCATCCACAGCTCCCTGCACAGTGTTTGTGTCAGAGAGGGGGCACGGGAACGAAGCAGGGAACTTGTATCCACAAAGCAGGTAGCACCACAAACTCTGTAAATCCCATCTTGGCTCACAGATGGTGACACGGGGCAAGACAGATCAAAGATTGGTGAGCACAGCTCCTGCAGAGCAAACCTTGGGCAGCACTAATAGCGAAAGCTCTCCCCCAAAGCCCTGCCCCATGACCTGGCATGAGTGTCAAGGGAAGGAGCAAGCAGCAGCCTCAGCCTAGCACACAGCAATCCTGGCCACTGTGACTGTTAATGACTAACAAACCTGAGCGGCCAATCAGCTGATGTCACTTTCATCATCATCATCACATGGTTCTGGACAGCAATATCTCTTCCATCACTCACCCAACATGAGCACAAACCGACAGCAAATGTGGTAATTAAGGTGCACAAATTACGGTTGTAAGTGAAGATTATAATTAAAGTTAGCATATAATTAAATGTATTCCTATAACTGCTCTGACACTGTTACTGCACCCAAAGCGCTCACAAGACACTTTCAAACTGTTCTGAAACCGTGACTTCCTCTTGGAAACTGAGGGTCATCATCAAAACTCAGCTTTCCTTCTAGTCACGCATATAAAAAAACACGGATTTTTATACTTTTATATCAGATTCAAGACTAAACCCTGCTCCCACCTGAAACCACACAATTCCACATGGCACCTCCTTCCAGGCCTTCTTATCCCTGTTCTTTGTTAAAACACACCTCCTCACACTCAGGATGTTTTACACCTTCCTGTAGTGCTTGAGAACAAGAGACATCAGACAAAAAAAGCTCCAGCATATCTTGGCATACAGCTTTCCTGCACCCCTTTGCCCCAGCATGCACATACACACGCTTGTGTGTCTACATGTTCCTCGACATCCCGTCAGAAGACTCCATTTGCCACTCCTTCCAAGACACTGACACTGCTTATCGGCTTTCCCAGAGATGTTCTTCAGCAAAATACTTTTCTCTGATTCTGAACCAAAAAGATGCTGTGACATTAGAAACTCCTGTAAGCCAAGTTCTATACTATACTGTGCTTTACCGATATGCCTAACACAGTACGCTGGTAAGCCACGGTACTTAAATGACTGACAGAGGAACAAATTAGGATTTGCTTTTGAAATCCCTAGACTTTTCATCTGTCTGGTTCAATTTTTAATTTCACACAGGTCAGAACTAGGATTTTCAGAAGAAATGGGCAGAGACAAAGAAACCTGACTCCAGACTGCAATTCCCCAGTAACACCTAGTGTCAACTCATTTCAAGGCATACAATGCCTTTACCTTTTCTAGCCCCTTTTAGTTTTAACTAATACATTTCCACATACTTTCGCTATCCAAACACTCCCAAACCAGCACTGGTTCTTGTCAAAGGACATTTGCCAAGGCCTCAAAGAGAGTCACGACCATCTGCACGACCCTCTCGGCACTGGGGACTGAGCCAGCCTCCCAGGACGTACTCCAGCCTCAAGGGAAGAGGGACAATCTGAACATCTCCATACCTCCAGCACACACGCTGTCCTCCTTTCACAGCCAGGTCATAGAATCTTTTAGGTTTGAAAAGACCTTTAAGATCATCAAGACCAACCATTAATCCAGCACTGCAAAGCCCACCACTAAACCATGTCCCTAAGCACCTCAGAACTCCCGCCAGGGATAGTGACTCCACCACCTCCCTGGGCAGACCATTACAGTGGCTGACAACCCTTTCCGTGAAGAAATTTTCCATAATATCCAATCTAAACCTCCCCTGGCACAACTTGAGTCTGTTTCCTTCTGTCCTGTCACTTGGGAGACCAACTTCCCCCTCTCCACAACCTGCTTTCAGGGAGTTGCAGAGCGCAGCAAGGTCCCCCCTGAGACTCCTCTTTTCCAGGCTGAACACCCCCAGCTCCCTAAGCCGCTCCTCACAGTACCGGTTCTATGCACACTGGGTTCTAACCAACGTTTTAGCTCCACTTAGTGGCCAGCAAAGCTCATTGAAAGCGTTGCCTTTCAAAACTACTGCTTTACTCAAGAGTTGTGGACAATAGGGATCGTCTCCCCTCTCATCAGCATGAGCCTGGTTCGTGATCCACAGCTAAACCAACATCAACTGAAACAGGAAGCCTGCATTGCAGCGAACACTTACCTTGGTAACAGTGGCGACCGGGGCTTTGGTTTTTCTTTCTCCTTTTCACGTTCCCTGTCCCGGTCTCGGTCCCTGTCCCGGTCCCTGTGCTGCCTGTCTTTTTCATCTCTCTTCACTCGTTCTCTCTCACGTTCCCACTCTTCTTTCCGCCGCTGGCGCTCCTTGTCGCGCTCCCGTTCCCTTTCTCGTTCTCGCTCCCGCTGGCGCCGCTCCCGTTCCCGCTCTCGCTCCCTCTCGCGTTCCCTTTCTCGTTGTCTGTTCTCTCTTTC
>NW_010273773.1:25693-32974 GCF_000690775.1 Eurypyga helias
CCTTTATAAAGAAAAGATAAATCATCGTGACGCTGTTGTAACATCTCCTAACAACGCCGGCAGCAAGGTTTCAAAGCCTTGGACCGCGAGCAATTAGGTACACCCATGTTAGAGCAAAGCATTGGGATAAATGATCTGGAGCTTGCTGGCCATCACTGTTTGCTGAGGAGAGAGTGGGAAGGGACAAAACACCGCATCGCATCCATCACAAGCTGTAATTTTCAAAGGCAACAGTCAAAGATTAATTTGGCTTATTATGCTTATTAAATAAATGCATTGTTGTTTACAAGTGTTTACTCTCCTTGCTAATCATGTTTATAACAAGCTGATTAACTTTACAAACAAGCACCATGAAAATAATTGATGGCGCATCATGGGCGACAGCAGTGAGGACAGGCTCTTGTTTTCGGGCTGCCGCTGCAGAACGGCAAGGTCACACGGCGAAAGGAAAGCTACTTTCCAAAGGACGTGACGAATACCACTGACAAGCTCCCCGCTGAGCTGGATTTACTGTTTCTGCCACTGCTCTCAAGGCACAACAGTTTGAGGGCAAAAGGAAGCGGAGGGAAAGGGTTTATAGCCTTGTTTTCCTTGAGCTCTACACTTTACAGCAGTGCAACACCAACCCACTGCAGGTTTTACCAACCGGCTGGGTGCTCCTCGTCTGACTCAAGGCAACGAACGTCCAGCTCCACCAGAGACGGTCTACACAAGCAGGCCTGTCCGCATCTAATCCTCTCCCTCCGTCCCCACAACTAACAAGCAAACCATTCCTCGGGTTATTTCCTGGAAACTCCCTCCCCTCTCCACCATTTCCAAGAAGGGCCGCAGACGCAGCCGGCACACAGGAAGGGGAACCCCCTTCCCCTCTCTCTCAGCCAGGCTTCTGCCTTCATCACGCTGAACAGAGCATCCTCCGTCAGTGCAGTAATGAAGATTTAACCATTCATGAGGTTAAGCATCTTGAACAGTCCCGTTTCAACCACTGCACTGGAACCACGACAAGCACCAGAAGTACCTGGAAGAAAGTTGAAAGGAAAAGCGCGGAGAGGGGTATTACCTTACTTACTCTGTAGTTACGGTACGGATCTGGGTCTGTATACTGAACCCTGAAATTCTCATACTGCCCACCACGCCAGAACCGTTCTATTTCATAGTCATAATAGGGATCTGTATAAGGATCAAGCCTACAAGGAAAAACAGGGAAGGTTAGAAAGGGAAAAAGCACCTTGTCGCCACACAGAAACACCACAGATTCTAGGTCAGGTCTAAGTCACTGTGCACTGACAGGAACAAACACGTTCGACAGAGTATGACCGTACAGAGCGGTGTATGTTCTACATATCCCAAACAGACAGTCTTTTTTTAAGTGAAGCTTATCAGAGAAAAGCACAAACCTTTCTTGATAAACACGAAACCAAGAGAGAAACGCTACCAACAGATTTCAGTCTTCAAATCAATGTGGTAAAAATGCAGAAACACCAAGTGCTTTTTATAGCCACTTCAAACATATGCAAATGTAACAGAGCACGTTTTGCCTCATTGATTTAGAGCTGCCTTTTCTGTCCACGCACACACAGCTCATCTCAAGCACCCTCGCATCAGAAGTGGAACGGATCGTGATCTCCTACTCCCCTGCCACCGGAGGTGATGGGTGCATCCCAGTGCTGCCAGACCACGAGCCGGTGCTGAGCTTTCCACTGGGAGAAGATAAGCTTCGGGGGCAGGTGGGCAACGCTCTGTCCCTATGCCTGGAATTACTCCATGTGATTCTCCAGTGGAAAACAGGTGCCGAGCCTCCAGCACACAAATGAACTGGCAAGCACATGGCACGCTCTGCTCAACTGCAAAACTGCGATTACTTTGGGGGAGGAAAAGGATCTAAACCCCATCCTCCTTAAATCTGCAATGTTTCCTCCATTGGATGATTTCAAGTAATATTATTTGATGGTTTTAATTTACACACTTCACAAAAATCCAATCCCTGCCAGCCACCTGGAGTGAAAACATCAGATCCGTTGTTAAGATGGGGAGGTGGGTACAGGAAACAAACTTCCAGGGCCACAGAGGAGTCAGTGGCAGGACTAAGATTATAAAGCAAGTGCTCCCAAATTCCAGATTATCCACAATGAGACTCTGACTTGTAAGTAAAAGGAATAAAGGGCCTACTTTTGCATTTGAAAAAGTGCCAAACACTCTGAAACAGGCTGAGGTGTAAGTGCTGTCCTGCAAGTTAAGCGCTACCTGTATTACCTTCAGTGCTTTTAAATGGTTTAAGATTTCTGGTTTTGTCTGAAACAATAACCCAAGGGAAAGTCTGCCAGGGAATCTGGGATATGGATGCTTAATTCAGCAACAAACTCCTGATGCCAACCAGGTAACAGCCCGAGTTCAGTGACATCAGGTGTTCAAAGAGACAAAAAAAAAATCTCCAGCTACACCGAAAAAGGAAACAGTTATGTTTTAACCCAGCCTCGAGTCCAAATCTCCCCATTCCCTTCCTAAAATATTTATGGAATTTTTCTTAATTTAAACAAGCACCACTGCTGTGTGTTTAGATAAATCAGTGCTTAAATCCTTAGGCAAATAATTGGTGTCACCCCAAAAATCAAATACCTCCGTTCAGTTAACACACCGCTCCCCACACCTGATGGGACAGCAGTCTGTGGCCTAGGAAGTTTTAAGTGCAATGGAGAAAGGAAAGGGAGTATGTTCTTACAATTGCAACAGAACTGGAATCAAAGACCTGCTTACCCATAGTTAATGTTTTCTTTGATGTCCACCTCCCTATAGTTTTTCAAAAAAGAAAAAGGGATTCATGAACTATTTAGACATCTTCACATGCCACAAGACAGTCCTGAAAGCATTTATTAACATCCCAGCTGCACCACCACTGGTTAGTTTGCTGCGAGGTGGCAACCTGTGCGTCAAGGTGCGCGAGAAAAATGACCGTTTTCTAGAACTTACAGCAGCAGCAACTTCGCAGCTTTTACCTTTACACATAACGAAGATATATTAATGCCACACTCTGGTTAAACATAAAGGTGCTTGAATTTTCAGGAATTCCATTTGTTTCGTTATTTCCGTTTAACGCTGCCTACATGTCGTACATTTTTTTTTCTTGATTATGTAAGAAAAACAAAGTCCTGTACCTAACACAGCAATTCTTACATCAGTGAGGCAGTGGCATAAAGCAACCGGAACACTACTGCTAGTTCTCTCATACAGTCCTAAATTAGTGTAAGGTCAGCCCACAGAGCACCGGTGACAATATGCCCCAGTGGCCTTCTCAGAGGAAGGGACAACCAAGACACAGACCATCTTCTAAACAAGAAAAAATTGATACAGGGCAACTGTACTGTCACAGTCCGGAGAACTGGGTAGAGAGCTTCTTTTTAAGATGGAGAAAGGAACTGCACTCCAGCTCAAATCAAAAATCACTGAACAAAAGCTTAACCTGCTCCTTTTCAGTCTGTTTTGCAGTTCATTCACACTAAAACAGACAGAGCCAAGCCTTGCAAACACTTTCTCTGTGAGTGAGTAGATGTGATCCATGATCTGTACACACAGGAAGAACAGAGGACTGTGTAAGCAAGCAAGAAACAGATTCACCTGTATTCCTGCAGAATACAAGACCCTCAGAAATTGTTTTTCCATTCTATTTCTTGGCTCAAGGACTACTAAGCAAGTCTCTCAGAGCTGACTTATTCATCCTTACACTTTCTTCTGCCTGCTCTCAGTCGTGACAGGAGTGTATCTGAGGTCTCCCACATGTTATGTTTTACTTCCTTAAAAAAACCCAACCACCCTAACACTTGGGGTGTTTGTATTGGCCCAGGCCATGCCCCAGCCACTAACAGGTTTGCTTTCTGACCAGTGTCTTACTAAAGAGTTTATCTGGGACTGGTCAAGATGTTTAAGATCAGCTGCTGTGCCAATGCCCTTGCAAACAAACACCCAGCTGGTCGAGACAGTACAACTGCTGCCCTGGAGCACGAGGACACCGAGCACACGCCAACTTTGCAACGCCAGCTTTGGCATTTTAACACTCTCGCGGGTTGGAATAAGAAAAACCAAGGGGGGAAAAAAAGAGCCAGAAGAACGCACAGATGTGAGGTAGCCAACACACAACCAGACAGTGTCCTGGAGGGACCTGTGTGCCAACGACATTGAAGGCAGAACGGTTTAAAGATGACTGTAAAGAAAGGGAGTGTTGAACCAGAGCGAGCAGGGGCAGCTCAAGTTTTTAACTGGTCTACATACTGCTTAACAGAAGTTGTTCCCATTTTATGAGGTGAACATTCCTCCAATTTGGAGGAATAAATTAACTCAAGGACTGCCATACTGTACTACATTTCCCACCCATCTATTCCATGCAGCAAAACCAAGACTGCCTCTTACGCTGGATCTCTGACATCTCTGGTGATGCGGTAGTTCCAGTCACGGAAAAACTCGTTTTCTTTGTCAAATTCACGCTCGTCTTCTCCAATCGTCACAGTGAACCTCTTCTCCTCAAAGTCAGGCTCCTGTTCTTTCCTCATAGTTGCCTTTTTTAATACCTGCCATAACATAAACACAAAACCATTATAAAGGGAGAACATTATTGAGGCAGAGAGAAATGAAGTATTAAAAATGCTTCACTTGGGAGAAATCTGATCTTTCAATTAAAGCATCCTTTTGCCCAAGTCTCACAAATGTGCAGGACACCGGATTTGTCTCGATGTAGAAAGTATAAATCGTGGAGTATTAAAAATCCTTCACTAAGTTGAAAGATCAGATTTCTCCCAAAGCATCCTTCTGCCCAAGTCTCAAAAATGTGCAGGACACCGGACTTGTCTCGATGTAGAAAGTATAAATCGCTATTCACAGAATCACAGAATGGTTTGGGTTGGAAGGGACCTTAAGGATCATCCTGTTCCAAACCCCCTGCCATGGGCAGGGACACCTTCCACTAGACCAGGATGCTCCAAGCCTCATCCAGCCTGGCCTTGAAGATTCCATCAGCTCAGAACAGCTGCACACAGGTAATAAAAGTTTCACACATGCTGACCTCATTTCCTGCAATGATCAGACACATGGATCCCATAGGAGCTAGAGAAACAGGCACTGAATTAAGGGAAAATGGATCAGCTTTAGAAGTTTTGCATTGTGGAGGGCTTGACTTCAACGGCCCTCAACTGGTCAGGGCCACAGACTCTCCCTAGGTCATGCTGATATAAAAACAAACCAACCTGGGAACAAGCTCCTCTTGACTGTATTAATAAAGGTGACATACAAGAAGATGCAGCTAACAGGTTAAAAGGCAAAAGGAAGGCTCCTTCATGGGAGCTCCAAAACGGGCTCCTCTAGCATCCCAACGAAACAGGCCAGTGGATTTTGGGAGACAGTCTGACTTCCTGAGGATGCCCTTTACCTCTTTAGCATGGCGGAGTCCTCTCTCCCAGGCACTTTCTGTTGGAGGGTCTGGAGGGGGTGGAGGTAAGATTTCATCAACGACTGGCCCTCCCTGTTAGAGAGGTGAGAAGAGGAAGACAGACAGACACTTGGCATTAGTTTTAAGTAGCAACCTCATACTTGGTAAACCATTACCCTAGAGTACTTCCAGATACTTGAGAGACATATCAGCAGGACACACTAACAGCAACTTCAAGATCACCTTTTAAAAAAAATCACAAATCCAATATAATCACGAATTTTGCGAAAGTACTAGCTTAAATAAAACCTTTGCTTCCCCTAGAGCAGGAAATGAAAAAGCTACGTGCAGAAGCCATATATTCACAGGAAAGCTGTGCGTACCCAAGGGTTGGCTGGCATCAGTGGGTGAGGGCCGATAGGAGGAGCGCCATTTGGGGAGAAGGGCTCAGGCTTGGAGATCAAGGAGTAGTTTCCTTTGTCATTCACGCCAGGGTGAATAAATCGACAGTTCATGCCCCAAGTACAGTGACCTGCGGAAATACAGTTGTTAGACCCCTGTACACCTACAGCAAGTGTTTCTGCAGCCCCACAACCATCTAAAACCCATCGATACAGCTGGCTTCAGATGTCTGACTTGTCTTCTCTCCAACTTTGTTAAGACTTAGCTATTTTCATACACATGGCAAGACACTCGCCACCCCTCATCTTCCCAGGAAGGACAAACAGATCCAATCACAGATGGCTGAATGTACCAGAACCTTATTACAGGGGAGAAGGAAGGGATGGATGAATACACACCATTAAGCAAACGCAGTAATAACTCTGTGAGCTCTTCAAGTCTTATTAATGACAAATGCTTCAAGTTAGGAGCTTTACCTTTTACAGAAAACAATGAATGTCATCTGACAGCAAGGAAAGCATCACGGTGCGTTCAAAATAAACAGCGCTCTGGCAAGGCATGAAGCACATCACAACTTTTCTCCTTAACGGACTCCGTGGGCTTGCCAGCACAAGGCAGGAAAGGAGACATCACTATGGAGGGTAGCAGATGAATGTGAAGCTGCTCATTAGCTTCAGGTACCGCCCCCAAAGGGATGGTAACAGTCAGGGGGCTCCAACAGGGCACAAAGCTAACTCCCAACTTCAGTTTAGCTTGCCTTAGAAACAACCCCCTGTATTTTTTTTATCCCCTTCTGGCAATCCACTCAACACCAGGCAACAGACATTTCGCAGATTTCCCAGTAGACGACTGCATCACAAAATCATCACTAATTCTGCACTAGCTCGGGCATTAGCACATTGACTTCAGAGGCAAGGGAGCACTTAATACAGCTGCGGCCCAAGAAGGAATCCCTGGTCTTGGCTGGCAGAAAGTCACACTGCTCCTGGGACCCTGGAAATGCTCCTCAGCAGTTCCAGATTAACCAGGAGCTGGTGTTCAGTTACAGGTCACACTGGACGCTTGCGTACCATCAAACAGCACAAGAGCACAAATCCCCTTGCACAGCAGCTGACAGAGCAACACGTCCCTTTCTCAACGCCTGAGCACGCGTGTTAGGGGCTGCCAGACACCGACACTAGCACTCCCTATTCCTCCTGAAGTGTCACGGGGAGCGATTACCCTGACAAAGAAGGGGCCCTGCTACATATGTCAACCTTCTTCACTGGAAGGCTTTGCAAGCTAGTTATTGATGCCACTGGACAGACGCAGCCACGTGAGTCCCCGGACACAGCAAGGACAAAAATCTGAAAGTCCTCAAGGTCCCACGTGAGCAGGGCCTGATCTCCCCGGTGGCAATAAAGCCTTTAAAGGGGTAAGCAGGAGCGAGTGTCATCGTTATCTGAACTGACGCCAAATCAAAAAAA
>NW_010273774.1:0-51456 GCF_000690775.1 Eurypyga helias
TATGTGAGGCCTAGGGGCACTCAGGCAGTGCGGCCTGCTTGCCAGGCACGACTGAGGGATTTTTCTCACTAATGGTCTAAAATACTTGTATTTTTTTCTAAATTGTGTGCTTTTCATGTTGAATAGGAAGCTTTGGGCTTAAAAACTTTGACTAATGACATAAAAAGTTAAACACACCGATTTAATGACACTTCATTATAAAGGAGTTGAGGAGAACACTTTTTTTTTTTTCCTCCTAAGAATCCTTAATTGAGGAGAAAGCTTTTATGATTAATATGATCCTTGGCTACTCCAGCTCTGGGTGCTAGAACACTTTATTTCTTGACCTATGACTAAGTGACGCTAGAGCTGATGCTTTCCTCTTGCCTGCATGAGACTTCAGTAACATGACACAACTGTACTAGAAAGCAATGTCACTTGTTCCATGAATAATTATAAAAGTGTGTCTCAGCGCAGCGCCCAGCATGGCTGTTTCTTGGGGGTGGTGGGGCTGGTGGCAGGGCTGGAGCAGAGCTCTTCCCAAGGGATGGCACAGTGCTGCTGCCCGGCTGGTTACTTGTGTCTTTCTAAATCTCATGTGCGAATACATCTGCTGTGCTGTGACTGTTAGGGGCTGGCTCAGATGGTCTTCTCAGCGTGGTGCTTGGTTATCATACTGGGAGCTCTTTCTGAAGAGGAGATTGGGAATAAAGAAGCTTGTGCATTGTGCTGCAGGATAATTTATGTTGGAAGAGGTTTCTGGAGCTCGTCTTGTCCAGGCTTGTACTCAAAGCACCCAAACAGCTTCAGAGTTGGATCACACTGCCCATGGTGGGCACTACACAGCTCTTTGTTCACTTCCACTTACTCTCAGTAGGATAGGGGAGGAAGAATAGAAGTAAAAGAACTTGTGGGGAGGTTGTCAAGATTCAAAATAACTGTTTGCTAAGTGGAAGAATAGAAGAAAACAAGTGATGTGTATCAACCCAGTTAGCTTGGGCATCTGCCTGGTGGTCCCCTGCTAGCCTATGGCACACCCGCTCAGTCTGTTCACTGCAAGGTCAGAGTGAGAAACACAAGGCCTGGAGGCTGTGTGAGTTAAATTCAGGAAAAGCTGTGACATTACTCCGGTGTTTGTGCTGTTTTGGTCAAAATCCAAACCACAGGGCTGTATGAGCTGCTGTGAAGAAAGCTAACTCTACCCTGGCCAGGCACAGTACATCAGGGCGTCTTGGTGGTGGATCCTCTCCAGGCAGGTGGTGCTGGTGCCTATCTGCTCCCACTGTGAAAATTCCCTTTTCTCGTGCGTAACTGGTATTTCCCTTTTCTGCAACCTGCGATTGTTTCTGCTTGCCCTCTCACGAGCTGTCCTGGGGAGGAGTGCGAGTTGAGTCTTGTCTGTAACCATGTTCTGTAGGCAGTTGAGGACAGCAGTACCTCTCACAAGCTTTCTCTTCTCTGTGGTGAATAAAATCTGTTTCTTCAATCTTTCCTCACTTAAGTGCTCACCTGTAGTGGGCTGTCAGATTGTCCCAGACTGCTATGGACTTGGCCTGTTTTGTCACAAACAACTCGAGCTGGAAAGTGTTGCCTAGGAGGAATGAGGAGCGACAGCTGGACTCCTGTGGAGCTGTGGCTCCCTACTTCCTCTTGTGACTGAAGGACCAGCGTGGTATGAGGTGAGGCGGGCCAAACCGGCTTCCTTGTTGGGGATGTGTTACACCTCCCTGGTAGCAGGCGAGCACCTGCAGTGCTGGGGCGCTGCAAAGTCGCCCTGGTTTCCTGCTCACCGTCCCATACTTCCCAGCTCCTTCCAGGTATGACCCCAGAGCTGCCAAGTTTTACCAAGTTCTGTTATTCTGCTGCGTTAAAGCAATAAGCTAGAGCAGCAGTGCGGAACCAATCTTGATACTGGATATTATAACTTCCTTAGTCTCCTGTAGCAGGTGCATCCAGAATATCTGAGTTACCTTTAAAGTTTTGTGCCTCTTCAAAATGAGGGAGAGATGTCCCTTTCCCAAGTGTCTTTCAGATTACTTTGCGAACCGCAATAAGCTACAATGCGGAATCTGAAATATCTGGTTGTACGAGTTCAGTATAATGCGCTAGTCGCTGTTATATGCTGGGGTGAGTGGAACGGAAGGTACATCAGCCTGGCACAGATAATGACTCCCTCATATCAGTTTTGCTGAGGTACTTGGAATATCCACCATGGTTTCAAAAGACTAAAATCTTACAATTTGCAGGTTTACGTTCTGAATTTTTATCGGTTCCCAGGCTCTGCCAGCTATATTGAAGTGATACTGTTATGTATGGGGAAATAGAAAGCTATCATCTCAAAATAGACCATAATATTGCACCTTATTAAAAAATACAAGTGGATTTTCTGCCAGCAACCATGACTTATGATAATGACTGTTATCAATATGCAATTACTTCTGTTACCCTAGAACGTATTGACATTCATTTATTTAAAGATAATGTAACACATTTGTATTCATTGAGGTAATCTATGGATATGATTAAATGTGAGTGCCCATCTTAAACCAAATAGTAAAATGAAAAAAAAAAATGTAATCAGACCTTCTGCACTGCTAAAAATAGGCTGTATTAAATTCTGAAAACTGCATTCGAGCTTCTTGGAAACACAGTGGCAAACAACCGTAAAGAAGCAAAAGCATAGCTTGGGTGATTGCTGATTCAAACATCCATTCTTTCCAATGACATTGGGGAAACCTGGCAGTAAGAAAAAAAAAACAAAACACCCTTCAAATAAAACTGTAGTTCTCCCTCTGTGGAATGGACTACAGAGTTGGTGATCGATGTGGAACACAAATCTGTGTAAATGGTGAACCTCAGTGGAGGTGGAAGTCTACTTGGAGGGGTTGTGTAGATCCCTTTTGGAGATGCAGGGTTGGATGTAGTGATAGGCATTAAAACGTGCTGTTCAAGTTTTGAATCATTATTTTATCCCACAAATGCTTCTGTTTTGCAGAGAACCCAGGGTTTTCAGACTTCTGACTAAGGTATACCTATATATATAGTGCATGTGCTGCGTGAGAGTGGCTCTCCAGTGACAGGTTATCGTAATAAACACTTAGAGGTCCACTTCTTTGAAGACATTAAACAAAATGTTCTCGGTATTCTGAGCTTGCAAACATTTCTATTGTCGATGTTTGAGTCAGTGAGGCTCAGCGTGTTTTGTTGTCCAGTTATATGGTGTAAAGTGCTGCATGTCGTGTCTAAAATAACCTGGATTTAATGAACTTTGAAAGAGAAAAAAACCCAAAGCCGCCTGTGGTATTGATTTTTTTGCTTGAATTGCTAGAATTTCTTCCTTGAATGTACACATACAACACAGGTGTATAATTTTGAATCTTGCCTTGCAGAAGGACGTGCTGCCTTAATAGCAATTTGTGGCTGAATATGATTAAAGACGACTGTCTTAGATCCTTGGCTGATTCTGGCAGGAGCTGCAAAACAAACCAGTGACTTCAAAAGTCTGTCTCCAGAATGTTCTTCTCCTAAGCAAAGAAAAATGAAGTTATGTTTCTCGGAAACACATCCTGAGCTTACTGGAAAGCAGCAAAGAATTCTCCTGGGCATAGTAATTCAAAACGTTTATCAATTAAACTAAGCTTTTTAAGTGAAGTTAACTGCTGTAGCTTTGAATAGAGCCTCACTGCAGTATTCCTAGCAGTTGTTTCTCTCCCAGTTTATGTAAACAGCAGCTTACCTCTTCTCCTAATGCAGTTCATATAGTCCCTGTGAAGTCCCCTCGGTTAGGGGGGAGTTGGCATCCAGCGTGTTGAACTTGGAAGCAAGAACCCCTCCATTAGATTTGGGGCTAGTGTTTTGTTCATTGTCTGTTCCTCCTGTGAGTAATTCCTGTTGAGCTTGCAGTGCTTTGTGTGCTGAGAGCTCCTGCTGGGGCTGGCACGTGCTTATGAAGCCCTTTCATCCGTCATATTTTGTATGTACTTCTGTGCAAGTTGGAACGTGCTCTGCTGTGACCTGAACCTAATCTGAAATGAACTGGCTCTTGGCTGGGGAAGGCTGATGCGGAGGTTTTCGTCCTCTGGAGCAGCATTCACAGTTTCTTAATGTCATCAGGGTTGTGGTGCCCCACCACATCACTCCCTGTGGTTCAACCTTTCTAACCTACATCCCCGTGTGATACGAAACCGCTGTTTCCAACAGACAGTGGTTATAAGGTTTTGAGTAGCGTTGAATTAATTTGCTGCTTAGGCCTTTGCTCCATTAAAAAAATCCCCACAAAACAAGACTTCTCTGTTACCTAAGAGAAGTTCCTTGGGCGTAGAGGTAGCAAACTGATGGGACTCTGGAGACTCTGTCAGACAAACCTTTAGAGCTTCTGATCCCCGATGCTTTGGACAAACGTAGTTCTACAGGACTTTCATGTGGAGCTTCGTCCACTACTGTCTCCCAAGTGCTTGTTCTGGCCCTTTGGGGCGTTTTTGACACACTGGCACCTGCTGGGAGGGTGACAGTAGTGTGCAAGCAATCCAGGCCTTTCTGGTCTTTAATCAAACCTCAGAGCCAAGGTCAACAGTTGGTCTTGAGGCTCAACTATAGCTCTGATTTTGGCGTTAGCCCTGAGCTGACTACTTGCAGCTTTTTTCTGGGCCTTGTTCTTATTGTATCTTCTAGTTGTCTCCTCTCCAGAGACTTTTGAAGTCTAACCCTACTTTAATCCTTCTGTGCACCAGGCAGTGCTGCTAAAATGGCCTCGTGTAAAGCTAATTAACCTCTGATGCGGGGCTGGTGGGTTTGACTTCCCCTGGAGTGACCCGCACGTGCGCCGGGGCCATCTGTGTCTGGGCGATGAGGCTGCTCGCTCTTCAGAAACGCTCGCCGTAATGCGACTCGTGGAAAATGGTGCAGCTGAAATGAATACCTGCCTCGTGTAATTCTGTAATTACAGAATTAAATGTTCTTGTCAATGGCCCAAATCGTAACTCGTGGGGGGTGTTGGGGTGGGAATGCCATTAAACTTCTTTTCCATATTGCAGAAATGGAGGCTTTTAAAATAAACATAGTAACAATGTCTCCTGCCAGGAACTCTTAAAGGCTCGAATGCTGCAATTTATTTTCAAGTGGCCAGATCTCTACATATAATTTTTCATCAATTATTGTATAAAACACTTTGGATTTTGAAAAATTGTAGTAGGTTTGACAGGCACTTGACTGACATCATGTTGATTAAATATCACTTCCTCTGACAACCCCAGTGAGACCTCCTACTCGCAGTTAAGGCATGAGCTAATTGAATCCTTCTCTTCAACTGCTCTTGCATTTCAAACTGCAAAAATGACACCAGACCCTGTCCTCCCACATGGCTCAAATATGTGCCTTTCTGAGGGCTCCTTTTGGAATGCCGCTTGGATAATATCAGTGCTTGTGGTAAATGCACTGGAAGATTTCTGCTGCGCTCTGAATGTGAACTATAGGCATAGGGGTTTGGAGTTTTTAGGTTTTGGTGGGGAAACTCTGCGTTCAAGCACAGAACCATCAATTTACAATTTTGTGGGTGATCAGAAACCGGGGCTAGTTCAATTTTATAAAGACAGAATATCACAAGATTGGATTGATTTAGTAGTGATTTTTTGTCCTAATTTCAGTGAAATAAAATAGATCAGTGTTGCTTGGGGGAGAGGAATAAGGCTGTACCTACACTTTCACTCATTGTGTGCTTTATAAAAGTGCTCTTGTAGAACAAGAAAAATGTATGTATCAAGGCATGAGAGGAACAAGTCGTCAATTCATAGGAAAGTATGGTTTTCATCCCCAAGTACAACACCTTTTCAATAAAAGAAGCCAATATATTTGAGTATGTTACTGATACATCCCAGATTATTTGGCAGAAGCAATCTGGCCGCATCTTTGGAGCGTTGATGGAAGCAGCAAGTAACATAAGCTGAGAGAGGCGCTGCCTTCAGACACGGTCACCAGCAATGTGTGTGATTTCTGTCTTCTGGTTGTGTTTTCTACTCCTGAGAATACACCATCTATACCGTTCTATACTTTGAAGGCATCTGTCTTCGTCAGAAGCTCATTCAGTAGCGTAGCAGGCACCTTCTGGAAGTCTCTAAATATCTGATGAGGTATAACTCAATGTTATTTCAGATGCCTAAATGTCTTTTTTTTCCATATGGATATAGCTAGAGTAGAACAAAATGTTTTACTACAGGCTATATTGACAGTCTAGTTCCCTACCTACAATTGATGCTATAATTATGGATAAACAGTTGTGGTTTTCAACAGGGTTATGTATTGGCCATTCCACTACTGGTTTCCTGGCTTCCATGTTGTGCTGCTTGGCTGGTTTTAGGCGCAGGGATCTGGTGTGGGGAGTGCCTGGTAGGCAGTGTTGTGAAGCACTGCAGGTCAGTTCTGATGACCTGGTCAGCTCTTGACCAGCTCCCTGAAACTTGCCAAATGCAAGTTGTTAAGTTACTGATGTTTTGAGTGTTCAGTGGCTGCAGCGGCTTCTAAATATCCTCTTTGGTCGGTTTGGGAATAAAACGCTTTTTGTCACATAAATCGAGCTTTGCGTTTTGGAAAAAAAGGATGATAAGGGTTGTGACTGTTGCTTCCTCTCCTGTTGTGAAGTTCAAGAGTTACCATGTCATAGTGTCAGTATTTTGGAAATCTGTGGTAGGACATTCCTTTGTATCCTCTGCTTTTGCTGCTTGTGTACTTCTCTCGGTACGCTTTGAGACTTACTTAGGTCTTACCCCCGAGCTTTGCCTCTTCGGCATCCCGTTTTACTGTGTAAAACTTGAGACTCCCAGTTCAAATTGAATGCTATGATTGGGCATGCATTTGTGCTGTGTACATACAGTTTTTTAGGAAACTGAAATGAGCTTCTCCAATCTGCATTACTCTCTTCCCACTATGTCTGTACCCACTGCCCCAAATCAGCAAAATGAAGTCTCTTTGTCTTATTCTTCGAATTATCTCTTTCAGCTTTTCAATAGCATCATGAAAGATTTTCTGGTTATAACATGTTTTATTATAGTCTGTTTTAATTTTAATACAAATGTCTCAATAGATGTGGTCTGTAGTTCAGTGTCATTATGGGTTTATACATGCTAGTAAAACTATTTACTAAAAAACATTAAAAATATAGAAATTTGAGGGAGTAGATGTCATGAAGATGCAGGTCTTGTTTTATGATTGTGCCTGTGCTCTTTTACTTTTATCTGGGGAGGAACATTTGTAAAAAATGGGATGCATTTGTCATTGGGGCATGATACATACGTTTTTAGAATTAAAAAACCGTAAACAAACCTGGAATACCACTGCCCTCACACCCCAAAACTAAGGTGTTTTGGAGTACAAGACTTTTCCATAACAGCTGAATGTACTGCCAGTTGCTTTCAGAAGGATGTTCTTAGCCGAACAAATCTTGAAAAGTAGGCAAAAATATTAGGCAAGTACTAACAACAAAAAAAACCCCCTCCACACCACAGATAACGTGGAACTGCTGAATTCAGTCAGCTAAGGGTAATATTCTGTTTTAATTCTGTTTTTCTTAACACTTCCAGTTTTTTGCAGATGTTAGCTCACTGTTGAGTGTGTTACGTGGTGGCCAAATTAGCATAAAGCAATTTATGTGTGGTGTTTATTGTTTGGTATGATAATTTGGGCTACTTGCCTTGCCCACCCCCTTCCTGGAGACACAGTGAGTACGTTGTATGTTCTGAAAGCAAGCACATGCCTGAATGGACTGGGAGGGCATCCCAAGTCCAGCGTTGGGTGGGGGACACTGGTTGCTGCTTGTGCTTTTGCTATGGCATGCTGTGCTGTTAATACCAGTGTCGAAACCTTTGATTCAGCTTGGTTTTGCTTCTGCTGTATGAAGCTTTCCGTGTGTTAGTGTGACGTACATGAGTGACGCTGCTTAAGGGTGGATGGTGACTAGCGGTGTTGAAAATGAAGCAGGAGGGATGTTGCTGTGCCTGGGTGTTA
This sequence comes from Eurypyga helias, assembly GCF_000690775.1. Classification (NCBI taxonomy): domain Eukaryota; kingdom Metazoa; phylum Chordata; class Aves; order Eurypygiformes; family Eurypygidae; genus Eurypyga; species Eurypyga helias. Next base: position 7,975 of record NW_010273774.1, read on the forward strand.
AACTGAATTCAGGGTGGGTGAACTGTCCTAGTCTGTCTCTATGGCCTCTGGAGCATTTCTTAAGGGGCACGCCTCTGTACTAAATAAGTCAACGTGATTTAAGGGGAGGGTTTTGGTGATTACAGTAGCTGTGCTGGACCAGAAATGAAGTCATTAAACCCCTGCAATGCTTTCCAATATACAAGATGGGTCCAGGAAGGAAAAGGGCCTGTGTGGCATACACACCGTATGAGACCACGCTGTATGCCAGTGCCTGTTTTGCATTTGTGCTTTGTACAGAAATCGGCTCTGTCATCGCTTAAATAATACATTACAGCATATTAAACAGAAGATTTAATGAAGGTACATCTTTCTGTTCCAGCTGTGATGATTATAAATTAATTTTATCTCCAGCCATACTTAGGAGTTTATTGCCTGCACATTAATTGTTATCTGGGGAATAACTCATTACTGGAAGAGAGCAGGGTGATCTTCCTTTGGCATGGGCATGACAGGGAAAGAATTGAGATACTTATGTTCTGACATAACTGTTTCACAAGTAGCAGTAACTTAAAGTTAACGAGGAGTCTGTACCAATATCCAGTTTCCTTCCCTGAGAGGAACTGGCAGAAACTGCTTTACCAACCTTCAGATGGAAATGAAAGTATAACAGTGCCCTTCACGATTAACAAGGAAGTGAGAAGATTCGCACATTTAAATATGGTGTTTAGAGCCTGAATGAGTAATTCATAATAGCAGATACTTTGAAGTGAGTAAGGAGTTGAGTCATTGTCATCCCTTTCTGTTCACAGATAATCTGTAAACAGGGTTCTGGGAGTTCAGAGTGAGTGATGAGTGGCTTCCAGTTCCTGTTGGGAATGCGTGTGCTCACTGGTCTACATCATCTGAAGCTTGCTGAGCCTTGGACTGTCATGTCCAGAGAAGTTGGTCTTTTATAACGTAGCAAGAGATGACCAAGCTGCGCGGCAACCAAAATAAGCTCCACAGATCTGGTTGCTTATGAAGACAACTTGTGTCCACTGCCATCAAGTCTGTCTCCCTTTGTCTTTCAAGGAGGTCCTCAAGAACCTCGTTCAAAAGATGCAGCTAACTGTCAGTACTGTGCTAAATTTGCTGTGTAAGGTAGCTATGATCTTGAGCTACACTTCACAAAAGGCATGTCAGAATGTTGGAGTACCTCAGTGTCTCTAAATAAAAAACTGGATTTTTGTAGTGTTTATGAATGCAGGTACTCCAGGTACTTCTTTCCTAAAGAGTATTCAACTCTTAGAAGCTGCTGATACGTCTGCATTTAATCTGCTAATATTTGGAAAACACGGGCACATTGTTCCTGAAGTTATGCCCTAGCTCCAGTACTCAATGTCTTTTAGAGCAGACTGCTTCTGTGAAATAGCTTGCTACTAAGAGATAATGGATGGGAACTGTTTACACAAGAGGTTAAATCTGGTTTTATTCACATTTTCCTAACATTTGACTAAAAAGTTGGCTCACCTGAATTTTTCCACCTCTGCTTGCAAGTAAAATCCAGGATAATCTTTCACTTGAACTGAAAATCGTATTTCACACTGTAGTCTAAATTTTGAAATACTTTCCAACTCAAAATTTACACTAAGTTCACGCACAGTAATTGCAACAGGAGATTAATGGTCACATTTTATGACGAGACTAATATCTTTGCTGGTGTCATCCTTTCGATGTTGCTTATGGCTTCTCTTCAGCTGAGAACTCCCTGCCTTTCAGTAAAGGACATGAATCTCAGCAGATCCTCGGTGTGGCTGGCCAGTGTGTTGGCTGTCCTGGTGCTTCAGGTATGAGGAATAGGGATGATGAGGATGGTATGTGGAAGTATCAGGGTGGGGTAAGGAAAATGGCAAGTGTGAAGTCCAGCTCTGCAGATGAAGCAGGTAGCTCTGGGCTGGTCAGGGTCCCCTCGTTCAGTCTTAGGGAGGTGGACTGCACTGCTTTTCTTTAGACAGAAGCAGTTGCAGAACCTCTCAAATCTTTTTCCGCTGGTTTCTCTCCAAGGAATCAAAGAAATACATCAGGTTGGTCTTCTCCTGGAACCAAGAGCCAAAGTTGAAAAGCAAACTTGGCTTGAACATATGAAGGACTTCCTGTGTATGGTGTGATATTTCTTTTAAAGTCGGCCTCTAGGAACTTTAAAGGGTGGTGCATGTGATGGATGCAAGGCCCTGGGAGCAAGGTGGCTCAGAAAGATACCAGACAGAACAGGTGTGTGGTACAATATGTTGCTTCATGTCCAGAAGGACATAGTAATTTCTGATGAGTAACTAATAGGAATTTCCAACAGCTGTGAATTAGCGTGAATTAGCGGAAGCCTCATTAGCTCAGTTCATCATCAAGAGAAGAAAGGCTTGCAGTGTGGAGTGAAAATAGCCTGATAGCCCATAAAGAGCATCTAGTATGGGGATTACTGAAACATGAAGAATGAGCCTTTAAATATTCCATGCTCAGTGCAAGAACTGTTGTGCAGGCGACTGCCTTGAACTCACCAGGAACACCCAGGCTGTTCCGCTTGTTGGCGTTACAGAGGAGATAGGGGTTAAGTAGTGGCTGTGGCATGTGTCTTGACCCCATTTCTCATGCCACAAGTGTCTTCTCATCAATGCTTTTGCCCAAACTCAGGGTTTCAGTTTGAGAACTCTGGAATGCTTCTTCAATCCTCAGAAAACAGAAATGCAAATTCTGAGTTGATGTTGGGCTTGCAAAGGTTATCAGCCTAAATTAAAAGGGAATGAATAGTTGGAATCCTGGAAGGAGGAAGATATCCTCATCTGAGGGTGTGGGAAGATGTTGGGGTGGGGGTGGTGGCTGAGTGTAGGAGGGTGGGTGTAAGAACACTCATTCTTGATGGACAGGGATTCACATAGGTATCACTTCCAGCTGAAGCCATATTGATATCCTAATTATGCAAATATTTGTAGAAATTAGTGGTGTTGGCTATACTAGTACTTGTAGGGGATCAAACAAAACGGTTTTCCTGAGCAAAGACCCTGCAGAACTGAATGTGGAGAAAGTCATATTTAGACTTGTGCGGCTGAACCGAGGTCATCTCTTCCATACATATAATACAGGTGTATTTTGGCTTTTAAGACTGGAATGGAGCCTCTGAGGTCACTTGCCAGTAATATCTGGTACTTGCCTGTCAGGTAGAGGGAAGGGCTTCGCTGTTACTGTCGAGTACAAAGTTTTGGTATGCTGAGCCGACTCAAAATGGGCTGTTTCCAACCAGTGCCATGAAACCACCTCCTTTCTGCCCTGCTAGCTCAGACTGCATTGCTGTGTTCCCCTGTGGGCGAGCGCTGGAGGAACAGGCCTTCTGTCACCAAGTGGCGGAGGCGTTCATGTGCCAAAATTCTATCTGATCGTCTCTTGGTCAGCTAATTGTGTACCAAGGAAACCAATGGGGGTGGCTCTGATAGGACAGGATAGAGGTGTCCAACTGAAAAGCGTCGCTGTAGACCGTGTGCCATTGCCTGGGGACATGAAAAAGTTTTCAGATCGGCACACTGGAACGCAAATTTCTGGAATTTCAAATGGTTTATTTTTGAGGTATTTTGACATTTTCAGATTGACATTTCTAATTGTACTGTGTGAGAGCTTTCCTCAGAAGGGATACGCAGCGTTTCGTTCAGCATTTGTTGCAAAAGATTTTTAGATATTTTTAGAGGAGAAAATTATCAGTAAGTCCTAGGAAATGTTGAACAAGGCTTGAAAATAAAAGAATACATGTAGCAGATCTAGTTTTAAATAAGAAATAGTTGTCTTTTTCCAAAATTTTTATATCTCATTTTATTACACTATTTTTGTATGTAGCAGCAGCTGGTATCTGATACATTTGGGAAATTGGATTGTAATTAAACTTAAGGTGTACAAAGAGGGGTTTAATATTAGTTTGGTAGTCGGGGGGTTTTTTATTCTCACATACTATGTGGAGAGGAGAGACTTGTTGAGTAAATGAATTTTAATGAAGACGATGATTGACATTGCTGTCATAATTACTGTGTATTTCTACTGTATTTGTATTGATGAATTAATACAGTTGAAATACTAATTGTGAAAGACAGCTTATCTAGAAATTCATGAGACGAGCAGTAAGAACGGGTAAAATCAGTGTGGCAGTCTGTTTGAACTTCCTTCAGGATAGGTCCTTCTTTGTAATTTTCACCTTTAAACTAACTTACTCTCCAACTGTCTCCAACCCAAAATCTGTTACATTGGCTTAAAGCTATTAGAAAGATTCCTATTTACCTTGAACAGATCAGAGCTCTTGTGTTGTCTTTCTGTGCAGCTTACCTCTGATCTGAACATCCTTTTCACCCTGCTGGACCTTTCCGTTTCAAACTTTATCACATGTTGTTTTTTCCTTTCTTTGCGTTTTCTCTTCTTTTAGGCTCCCATCACTGTTAAATAGAAGTTTGGCTGAAAATCCCTTACCTGTGAAGATTCAATGAAAGGAGAGATTTCTGGCAAACATGGAACCATCACCTGCCTTGACTTGCTCTGTGCAACCACTGTCTCATGTTTCCTTTTCTCACCACTTCCCTTTTATGTCATAGAAGACTTGTTCTTTTGGTCTGCCTGCTTTCACTCTTATGTCCTTGCTCCTTACAGACATTCTTCTACTTCAGAACAGCCATGTTGTTCTCCCTCCATCCCCATCCTTGTCATATGCCTGGTTTAGTATGGGATAGATGAAGTTTGCCCATTCGTCCTAATTTCTGGTCCTCATCTCTGAATGCAGCAATCTGCATTATTTCGTGTGTGGCAATGGTGGTGTAGGGGTTGGCTCAGTAACAGCTGGGACTAGTTAGGATTGTTGTTCCCTCAAGTGCTGTGTTTGCACTGTACACACTTGCATTTAAAGTTTCTTAAAAATACGTTACACTTAGGATAGCGGTGATTAAGGGAGAGCTGTCGGCGGAGCTGGAGGGACTGGGCAAGGAACTGGCTTGCAAGTGTGTATAGGGCACTCTCCCCTGGTATGAACTCCAGTATGGGGGGGGAAAGGACTGACTGGGAAGATAAACAAGTAAGTCAGTGAAGATTTGCTCCAGCGGGTTTAAACAGGTTTAAACTGAAAGTGGGGAGGTTTAGATTATATATCAGGAAGAAGTTCTTCCCGCAGACGGTGGGGAGGCACTGGGACAGGTTGCCCAGAGAAGCTGTGGATGCCCCATCCCTGGAAGTGTCCAAGGGCAGGCTGGATGAGGCTTGAGCAACCTGGTCTAGTGGAAGGTGTCCCTGCCTATGGCAGGGGGGTTGGAACTGGATGATCTTTAAGGTCCCTTCCAACCCAAACGATTCCATGATTCTATTCTATGAATGTGTGATGTAATGCCCATTCACTTTGATTTATATGAACCATCGTATGTAAGTCTTGCATATCCATTTTAAGTCAATAGGAAGGGTTCTAAGCAATAATCTAGTAGTGACTTTGAATAACCAGTAAGAAGTACTGTGCACTGGAGCTTGCGTGTAGCAACAATTTTTTTAATGAGAGGTAGTGAAGCATTGTGGGACAAAACATGTTGATTATGATAGAAGCAGTAAATCGGGAAGGTGATGTTTACAGGTGCATTTTAAATGTCAAAGTGAGGCAAACCAGTGTGTTACTAGGTCATGTTGAGCAGATTACAGCAGTATATGTGTATTGGGGTGAGAAGAGTGATGATGAAAGCTTGGTGCATGGATGGGTAGGAAAGCCTGGCCTGAAAGATGGCGAGGTTAACCAGAGATTGGGTGGGAGGGAAAGAATGGGCAGTGACATGCAAGTGATGAGACTGAGGGACAGGATACTGCCCTGCGTGACCTGGAAAAGAGTTAACTTGAGTGGGAAGGTCAGGATTTCCATTTCTGTGCTGTGGAGCTGTAGCTGAAATATCAACAACCATAAGGACATGTCAGAATCAAAGGATGACAGATGAATCATTCACTACAAAATGATGGCTGCGTTTGTATTTCAAGAGACCAGCCAGAGGCACAGTACTGAGGGAGGTGAGAATAAGAACAGGTGGAAGTCCTGTCGTGTTCCTGTGGTCCTGCTTATTCCCCCTTTGGAGGGGAAATCTGTAAGGCTGTCTGACGTGGAATAGGAAGGAATAAACCCCAAACGGTGAGTATAACCTATCTGGTTTCTTTATAGAGCTTGCGTCCTCAAATTGCTCTTACTTTTCTGCTGTCTGAGGGTATGCTGCTGTGCTGAGGCCTCCTGAAGAATTATATTAAAGCGTGCCCTGTCAGCTTGCATCTTTTTTACCTTAAAAGCCTTGAGACAATTTCTGTTGCACGTATTGCCATTTTAAAAAAGTCAAACAGAATGTATTCACGGTGCTGGAATTTTTAGAGTCCATTGCTGTAATAAAATTGGGGTGTGCTGCTGTTGTAGTTGTGCGTTCGTTTTCTGGGGTTTGCTTGAAGACGAGCAGCCACGCTTGCGCTGCAGCTTGATACTGCAAGTTGGTATCTTGACAGTGATGGAACAGTTGCGGTACAAACTAGTAGGTAACATGCTGATGGATGGCTTTTGGTTTGTGTCTAAGCGCGACGCTAACCCGGAGAAGGGGGTTTTTATTTAACAGCTAAGAACTCATTATGTTTAGATACTGCTTTTCTGCGGCTTTGAAGCAGAATCATAGAACGGTTTGGGTTGGAAGGGACCTTAAAGATCATCTAGTTCCAACCCCCCTGCCATGGGCAGGGACACCTTCCACTAGACCAGGTTGCTCCAAGCCTCATCCAGCCTGGATGAACCCTGAAGCGAAGGAATGCTACAATCACTTCCCAGACCTCTTGTGTGCAAAGCGTTGGGTTCAATCCTATCGGTTGCTTCTCTTCTCACGCCAGTGTGCAGTAGTTACCTGGCATCACAAATGTGCTTCTGTGCCTTGGCACACTGTTTGCCTTCATCTGCGAAAAGACCCACGTTTCAGCCTTTTGTTTCTCTGTCTTAGCTGACCCTTATGCTGACGGTAGTGGTATCAGCATACTTGGTCTGAAGCCTCTGAAGGGGAAAACTCTAAACCAGGATAGGACTTGGAATGTCTTATTTCTGCTATATCATTCTAATGTTGGATACACACACATATCCTGATTTGTACTGTTTTTTCTAATCCAATACCTTGTGTCTTACCTCTTAGCCATTCCTGCGAAGACTTTTGGAAGCCTCTGCTAAGAGTCTCCCCTACAGATTTCAGATCCCTCAACAGATCTAGCTCTTCTGCATTGACTGCTCGGGTCCCAAGTCAAACCGTGGCAGGGTGGCACACATACTAGGATGTTCCTTAACACCCAGGGCATGAATAAATAGGGTATTTTTCAGTAATTTTGTTCATCTGCATTTAGATTTGCTCTTCTACGTGCAGATGGACTGACAGTTGGATCTTTCTGTGCTCGAAAATGGATCTTGCAAAAGCAAGGTCAGATGCAAAGAAAAGAGTAGGGAACAAAGATATTCCAACTTTTTTTGCTGTGTTAGCACTTTAGGTTTGAGGCTTTCTATGCTACAGTTCTGGGGACGGGAAGGTGTTGGAACTCTGTTTTCTCTGTGTAAATCTCTATATTAACAAGGTTCTATTTCAAAAAGGCGTGGTGTTTTGCTTTATTCAGGCACATGTGCATATGATCACGCACAGCGTCTGGGTGCAGTCCACACGGGCGTAGTGCGGGCCAAGTCTGACTCACGATTCCACCACGGGAGGTGTGTGGTTTGTCTGTGGGGCAGGATGGCACCCTGGAAATCCCTTTCCGCCTGCAATTGAGTGCTGTGCTGGAGATAGAAGTTATTTCTGGTCTTTTCTGTGGATACGAGAGCTCATATTTCTCGGCTTTCTGTGAGCGGTAGGTCCTGTAGGACTGGAAACCCTGCCCAAAGAGCACTCCTGTGAGGTGAATAAATGAAGACTTAAGTAAATTCCTGGTGCATTGCATTAGGCCATGGCCTGTATTGAATTATTTGCTAGCAGTGTTTGTCATCCACTGTAGCTACACAAGAGGAGATGAGTGCTCCCCTTAAATACTGATGTGATGATGAACTGGAGAGACAGCAGAGATGCTGGATCTTGATTACTCCTAAAGTGAGTTTAAGTTCATGTGATTAAGTATCATTTATTGTGTCTGGGTAAAATTCAACATTTTGATTTATGCTTTAAAGGAAGAAAGTGACTTACTCTGAGTTTAAAGCAGACTAGCTTGCAACAACATTTAAAATAAGGTTTATTGTAATAAGTTTGTCCTTTTGACACTCTTGTGAAATTACTCTAGAATATCTTCAAAGACGTTGATATACTAAAAGTACCTTCTGCTTTGAAGAGAAGAAGTCTCCATTTAGGGAAAGTGACAGTAATTTTTTATTAACTGTGTCTGCTTAATCTCTTCAGCCCAGATATATTCATCAGTAGCCTCTTCAATGTATTAAAATATTTATGTACTGCAGAGAACTCCGGTCAGGCTCACATGTTTTCTCCTGGGAAGCAGTATTAAAAGTCTGTTGTATGTTAAAAGCCTTTTCATGGTGTCTGGTTGAAATAGCTTAGTTGGTGACTTGTTTCCATTAGGCAGTATGTCAAAATATTAGCTCAAAACTATTTCCCTAATAGTTATCCTAGAACGTGATCATTTTTACTGTGGTATGGATAGATGGAGGTAGAAATGAACGGACTGCTGATGACTTTATTGAAAAAATCCATATATACATTTGCCTTTAAACTTTTAATATAAACTAATCAGGAAGGAAAGTCCGTATAGCACAACAGCAGGAAGTGACATTCCATTTTAAAAGGTAAGTGGGATAATTACATAAAACCCATAAATGTTTCCCTAAGCAGTTTGAGTTCAATAGGTAGTGGAAGACTAGATGGTACTGTGAACTATTGTTTTAATGAATTGTGAGGAATAGTAAATGAAAGCAAAACTTTTTTTCAGAGAAGTATGCTGCTACCCCAGATTGGGTTGCATGGTACTGATTAACTGTAAATGCTTCACTTTATGTTGATTACTAAGCAATTGGTCAAAACAAAGTGCAAGGACATTCGTTGCAAGCATGCTAAGAGGCCAAAGCCATGTTTAGATCTACATGTATTAGGACATCTTTGTTCTGAGGGCACTTGAAGTGTGGTGCAGGACAGAGTGGTGTCTCAGCACCATACTGAACTGAGACCTCTGCCCTGTGCAGTGTTCATCTGCAGTGAAGATCACTCTTGGGAAGAGCAGTGATACCAATTTTCCGTGTCCACATATACAGAGGTGTGCCGTGCATTGCGCCTGCCATATTTTTCCATCAGGAATTCATTTGGGTGCAAAACTTCTTGTCTGTATTCCTGTATGTCTCAGAGCTACTGGCATGATAGATGCCAAATGTGACTGTATGGATGATACAGGGTGGATCTGTCCTCGTCTAGCAGGGAGGTCCTTTCACTAAATCCTGGATTATGTTTGGAAATAGAAAAGCAGTTAAAGCTGAGCTGTGCATTTGTACCCCATAGACAGCTTGGTGAACCGATAGCTACAGAACTTGTGTAGTTCAGAAGCACTGGCAGCTGATGTACAAAGCTCTGGCATTTTGCACTTTCTCATGCTGAGCCACGCTTATGCACGTTTAACTTCAGCATCCTGAGATGCCAGTTAGTGCCCAAGTTCCTCAGCATCGTGGCAATATGGAACTGGATATCTGATCTCGATGGTGTAGCTTGTAGGCAGTTAAGGATGGGCTCTGAGGGAGTAAATTAACAGTGGAGATAAGTATTGTCTGTAATAAGTGAAGTGGATCAGTACATATTTACTGATGCTAGTCAAATACTAATGACTGAACTTAAATGCAGAGAAAAAGAGAAGGAAAATATGGAAACACTGGAATAGCATTGAAGTATAACTCATGAGAACATTTTGGTGGAACATCTGCAAGTAGTCGGGCTGTGTATTTAGTTACTTAATCTCATTATCCTGTGTTTTACTTACTACTTGTGCCTATAGGTCATACACCAGAATGATTGATAAATATAGTACCAATTCTGGCAATGTCTGAATCTGTAGGTTCTTAGCTAAGAAAGTAATGTGTACCGCTGCTTTCCTTGGGCACCAAAATACCACACAACTTCCCACTTTTTGTTTTGTTGCATGCATACTTTCCCAATCTTTCCTTCCCTATGTGGCCTCCAAGGTAAATTACAGAAACCGTATTTCTATAGTTCTTGCAGGAATCGCTATTTAAGCCTCAGTTGAATGCGTGGCTCAGATGTGATGTCTGTCAGAGCAGCCAAAACCAAATGTGTGTAGCTAGCTGAAACTCAATTTAACATGAATATTAAGTATCTAAGTATGCAAAAACCCCTAGGAGAAAATTGTTGCAGTACTGTGTTGGAAGTGGTATGTTTTTACTAGGGCTTTCAAGCATTTGAATTGGATAAGTACCCATTGTGAAACACTTAGTAGCTGAGGAGTGTAAAGTACTTCAGGGCTCAAATAGAGCCAACTACCCCTGCGACCACAAAAAACCCAAACCACCACCGAAAGGAAACCAAAGCCACAACCCCCAAAATGCAACCAAAAAACCAAACCCTTGGAAGCCAAGCGCGTGCATGGAGAATCTGGGAGAAAAATGAAGAAATGCTCAGGAAGTATTGCGTGGCAGCAAGGGTAAATGTTGGTAAGGGAGTGCACATGTTATAGAAGGCTATGCCTGCTTAATTACTTGGTTACTCTAATGTGTTCGCTTAGCAGTCACGAGCTGGGTAGTAGTTTCCTACTTTCTGGTAGGAGGGTTGTGTGGAGGGAGCAGGTGTCGTGGTCCCTGGTGCTGCAGGGTAAGGACTGAGAAAATGCCAGCTAATGCTGGATGCAGGGATGTTGCTCACCAGCCTCTGCTGCTTGGCCTTCGGATTCCTTCTCCTTCAGTTGCTCTTTTGCGTCCATGTATAAGTGAAACGAAAAAGAAGTCAGTAGTATATGAAATTGAAACCAGGCTCCTAAAATCCCTTAATTTCTTTTTCAATTTTCAGTTGTACCAGGTGCCTTAATTCACAAGAGTCTTGACTAAAATCTTCACCTGATTTGGCCTTCTTGTGCAGAAGACCCCCAAACCCTTTAATGAATACACAATCAGAGATGCTTTCAAAATCTGTAAGAAACACGCAGCAATGAGGAATGGTAATGAGCAGCAACAGATGTCTTATCTTTGGTGCAATTATGGAACAGTAATTATAGACAGAAATAGAACCTCCCACCAGTCGGGGGTTTTATTGGGAACTTTTCAGGAGTGAAGCAAGAGCGTACAAGCAAGAGTTCTTTCAAACACTGAAGAGGGAAATGAATGAAAAGCAAGCCGTTGGGAGAAGTGAGAAATCTTTTGTGGAAACTTTGTGTTTGTGATGGCTGGTCGTTTTGTGTTACCAGATACGGTGTTTCTTAGCTGCTTTTCAGTGACGCTGGAGAGGTCATAACTGTCATGCAGCTCTAAGGAAAATTTAAAACCACACAAACCCAAACAACCCACAACAGCTTTTATGCAAAAAGTGGCTCTACTGATGATGCCTCCAAATAAAACTACTACATGTGCCTTCTCTTTTAATAATCCCTGTTTCTTCTCTTCTTCATCTGTGGGTTTTAGTGTGGTAGGAAATGTTAAGTTCATCTTCTCATTATCTCTGAAATTTCTGAAATCTCCATAACTAATGCAGCATTTATTAAATTTCTCCATGTTCCTCCTTTTCCCTTTTAGAGCTATATCAAATTAATGTGAATTCACATGAAAGAAAAGGGCACTATAAAACAGTACAGACTTGCAGAGATTTCCCCGCTCTTCTGTCTTTGGTTGGGTAATACACAGCCATGGTGTGCTGATGCAGCAGTGCTAAAGTACTGTGCAAATGGAAAATGTGAATTTTGGGGAAAATAAGTGTAAAACATCTTTCTAATGCAGCAAAGTAGAGAGACCTGGGCAAACTCTGGAATGTTCGGTATGAGGGCTAGCAGGATCTGGTGGTTTGGTATGAAAGCAATGAACAGGACAGCAGATAAAAATAGTGGCTTGGTAGTGTAATGCTACTTAAAACTTTGTTGTGAAAGGCATGTAAAATATTTATTTACTTAATTACCAAATTACATTTAAGTGTGGAAGAATTGGAGGATTTTAGTGAACTAAATACTAGTCTGAATGACAGCAGTCAGTCCTAATTTGTTTCATAGGAATGGGGGAGATCTCAGTGGGATCTCTCAAGTTCCCGTTGGAATTACTGATCCCGCTGCTGGTCTGTGTTACTTCTCAAAGTTTCTCCAGCAGGAGACCTCATCCTGCTGGTAGATGTTATTAGGTGCCACAGAAGATAGGTGGTTTTTTTTTTTCTTCTGCTGGTTCAGATTCCTTAAGAATGTAGTGAGAGGTAAAAGGTAGTCATTTAAACTTTTTGTCTAGAGCCTGAATGCTGTGGCCATTACATATGTGAAAGACACTCTGCAAGTCCAGTGGTATACTTAATTTCCATGCCATATTATCATATAGTTTTCCAGTGAGTGGAAAACAGTGCATGGCATAAACTTTCTTGTGCTGCAGACACAGTGGATGACACAACTGGATGTGAAATGTGGTCCTGCGTCCTAAATGTCATTTAATCTCAAAAGAATTAAACGTGAGATTTGAGTCCCGTGTGTCTTGTAAAGGCCTATCTAAAATGTTTAGGGAGCTGCAGCAGCCCTTTTGCAAGAGCTTTATCCATAGATGATTATTTTGATAAACGTTTGAATGAGTGAAATGTAGATAGAAATTATGTATTTATGCTAGGAAGCAAATTGTTTTGTATTGCAACTAAAGGAAATAGTAAAAAGCTAGACATATAATGAGAATTGAATGACTGTTAGGATCATAGGATGGTTTTTATCAGAAGGGATCTTTACAGGGCATCTGTAACATCTGGGCAGCATGTTCCAGTGTCTTGGCACTCTTACTGTGTGTGTGAAATTCCTTGTAGTCAGCCTAAATCTACCTTCTTTCAGTTTAAAACAGTTGCTCCGGGAATGCCGGAATTTGATGCGGTACCCCAGATGGGATATTTGGGTTTGGGGTAGAAGGGGTAAATTGCCTCCCTTGGCCTGCTGAAGTATGTATCATCTTCAGACACTTGAGAATTTTTTTCAAAGTGTTTGCGCTTCAATTTGAGCTTGCTTGTTATATCTGGACAAGTAGTAGGGTCTTTTGGCAGTGGTTTTACTGTGGAAACATAATGGTGACTTCATCACTGAGACCTTTTCTCAGTGTAAGGTCATGATAGTAGCTTCAGTGCTCTGTCCTTACTTTGAGTAGTGTACTGCTAAAACATTGCTAGTCCTTAAATTGAACTAGTTACTCTAAGAAGTGCTAGTAGTTAATGAAATGAGATATTATAAACCCATACATGGCTAGAGATTGGTACTTTCTTACCTATTTGACTTGCGTTCAAGTTACTGATGTAGGATTCATCCAAAAGAACTTCTCCCAAACCAGCCCTGCTGTCCACCTCCCACCTTGCTGCCAATATCCCATCACCCTCCCCTCCTGTGCTGTTCTCGCAGACACTGTTCTCAGTACTGGTTTGCAGTTGCCAACAAAAACGCCAGTGTAACAGTTCAGCTTTTAAAGATACAGTCACGGCATCACTACTTAGAGGCAGTGAAGCAATAAAGCAACCAACTCTTTGCAAATCAGGTATTTGAGCTAAAGAACCAAAATTATCTAAATAGAATGAGAGAAAGCAAAGGCCAAGTAGTAGGGGTCTGGCACTGTTGGGTGTTAAAAATGAAACAAAAATATGTGCTCAACCACCTAATCCTTACAAGAACATAGGTCCCTTTTGGGACAACCCACGCATTGCCTTGCTCCTTGTAGCAGGTATCACTGTTAACCACTGACAGTGGCTTATTGCAGAGCTGGGTGCATGGGGGATATCTCCACCCAGCAGGCACACCAGAGTTCTTCGCTATATTCATACGTGGAACTTTCAGTGTCATTAATTTTCCAGGTCACCCCCTTCATAGTGATTGGTTATACAGTGATAATAGTGCTGACACGTTGCTTCTGCTATTATGCGTGCTCAGGGGAAGCGCCTGCACCTGGCAGGGGTTGTCTTGACCGATGGGTGTGATTTTTAGTATTATAATAAGCCTTTAACGAGCAAAGCTCACAAAAAGGACCAAATTCTTTCAACATCCACTGACCTACAAAACCGCTTCTCAGTGTACAAGGGGGTTGCTGAGGCAGTAACGAGCATGTACCCTCCTGCTTTTGCTGAGCAAGGGAGCCCACCCCGTTGTCAAACCTTACTCAGGAGCGTGCGCTGAGAAGCACGCTGAAGCACAGCGCGTCATCAGAACAGGTTAACGTGGTGAGAGACACAGTATTGCCAGTGCAGCTTAACATCTAAAAACGTCATAAACACTAGAGCATTGTCAAAACAGCTTAACATAGTGAAAAACAGAATAGAGCCAGAACAGCTTATCCTAACAAGATATTGTCAAAATAAACAAAGTACAGAACATAATAAAAACCAGAATGTTATCAAAAACAGCACATAGTGAAAGAGCTGTCTATACAACTTGGCACAGATAGACATCCTGCCTGCTGTATTGTAACCTGAGCACTGGGACAGGTTGCCCAGAGAAGCTGTGGATGCCCCATCCCTGGAAGTGTCCAAGACCAGGCTGGATGAGGTTTGGAGCAACCTGGTCTAGTGGAAGGGGTCCCTGCCCATGGCAAGGGGGTTGGAACTGGATGGTCTTTAAGGTCCCTTCCAACCCAAACCATTCCATGATTCTGTGATTCTAAGAGTTAGACTTTGATGCTTTTTCTTGTCAGCATAACACAGCATGCTGGGTCTGTAACACATACAAGGAGTTTCCCATGATGCATGAGTTAGGTAGTCATCGTGAAGACACTCAGCTTTAGACTCCTGATGTCATCTTTCTTTAGAGACATAAGGGTTTGTAAAAAAACAAATGAGTGTTGAGGGAAATGGCCACACATGGTACTTGGGTAGGAAGTCATTGGTCCTCCCAATATCATGGGCCTGGCTGTTTTTCCTGCAAGTAACTGTTGAATGATTACTCACAGCAGACTATTTACTTGAAATCAGCAGTGTGCTCACTGCTGGAAGGTATGCCTCAAGTGGTAAGGTAGTAATTCACAGTGTACAGCATGAATATGTCTCGATTCCATGTTGGCTACTGCTGTCAAAGCTAGAAACCCAACCCTTTGCTGCATATCTGTTAAAAGAAGGAGGAATTAAAGTGAGGCACAGGAATGCTCACTCTGATTTTCATACCCCCGAAGCTCTGGGTGTGCTGGCTGCCTGTCATTCCCCTCTGAAGGTTAGAAATGCGGTTACCTCTCAGATGAGAGCTTCTTACCTGTAGTCAAATGGAGCATTTGGTGTGCTCGTGTTGTAAGATCAGCAGTTGTTGCTCAGGTACAGGCACTTCGTTTATAGCTAGTTTAGGTTTTTCAGCAGAAGTGATAGGGGAGTAATGGCGCTGTAATGCTTTGACTAAACCATCGCTTGGAAGTGGTGTCTTGCATTATCTCAGCTTGCAGATCCAATACTCCAACAGGTTTTAAAAGGCTAGACGCTGCTCTTCACAGACCTCTGGAGTGGAAATTGCTGCATTCCTGGCCATTACCACCTAAGTGGTGGTTTGATTTTCTCTGAAAACATCTGTTCATCAAGAGCCACTCTGTAAAAAGATGTTTCCTGCCAGACAGTGGGTCAGATCCCCAGTGAAAACTAAATCACTTGAATATCCTGGTTTTTAACTTACCTTGGGGACAAAATTTGATCTGATAACACAAGACGAGACTTCTGAGAACTGTGAAAAAACATTATTGTTGGCAATTCAGCAGCATAATTTTGACAGTTAATGGCCAGTTACTGTATGTGGCACTTATAAGCGATGCCATTCCTCTTGCTCTTCTAGGATATCTGTGCAGATGTTCCAGATGTGTTAAATACTGAACATTTAATGTTGTATTACTCTTATACAGTAGGTATGATGTGGGGCATCCTGACTTAAGAAGTTAGCTTATGTTACCCTTAATTAGCTGATGATGAACAGGACACAGTACTGTTTGAAGTCCCTATTCTCAGGACCCCTACCATGTGTGACTGACTGTTTATAGGATGAGTTATTTGACAGCCTGGCAAGACAACTATTCCACTGGCCACCTTGACAACAGAACTTACTTTTAGGGTGTTCTGAAGTGAACTGCCTTCATCATAATACTAAAAATCATGCCCATAGGTCAAGAAGACCCTTCCCCTGAGAACGCTTATTAGCTACAACTAGATGGTATAATTGCATGCAAATTAATAACCAGTCAAGAATGGATAGGAGGTACTAATAGGATAATGGCGTAAAGTGTGTATGAAAGGCATCACAGTGGTGATTTTCCTGCACCCCAGAAATCCACCTAGTACCCAGGCGAGAATAAACATTATCTCTCCTGAGTGTGTGAGAATCGGTCTGCACATGGGGTAAGGAACCTGCTTTTTGGACAACAGGTGTATCAGTAAGTTACATAATGATATATAAGAATACATAATTAGCTCTGAGGAATTAGAAAAGGATAGGCTGATACTTGACTCAGTTTTCTTCTTCATTTATATTTGAAGCTTAATTTTGTCTTGTTTGTTGTTGTAACCGATTTCAGTGTTAAATCTTACTGGGAAGAAGAGTAGAAGATCAAGAGTGAATTTGCCTCTGACAGGCTGAAACAGGAACAGAATCTTTTTCGTACTTGGAGATAGAGGTGGTTGCTCTCTCAGTGTTCAAGCTCTGTATTGGGCCTAATAGAAGACTAATTTTCTGTGAAAACAGACATGAACTGTGTTGCCATGTAACTAGATGTGACCCTCATCAGTGAATAAAAATTATGTCAGAAAGCCTAGTAGTGCAATAATTAGTTAAGGATTAGATGGCAAAAGAGCAGAAAATAAGATTGAATGTAATAGGGCAACAGATATACTTATTTCAAGAACTGCATAATTCACAATTTTTTTCTGTCATACAGCAATGAAACTGTTAGAAAAATCTCTAAGATGTCTGTCCCTGTGTAGTTAATGGATGAAGTGGTAAATGATGTTTTAGCACATACAGCAGTATCTGTGGGCTTTATAGGAACAATACTTTCCACTGTTTTGTGCTTTACCTAAATAGGTAGTTGCCGGAAGCTTTTAATCAAAGCTCAAGTCATGAGATGCTAGTTTATCAATAAATGCTTATTTCTGTGCTTCCACGTGATTTCTTCATTTAAATTTTTCTTTAATAGTTGAGAATCCATAACATTGCTTCTTAGATTATTGCTCCTCTTACCTCTTCACCTCTGATAATCAGTGGCCTACTGTAAAACTCACCCGTAGAAAAGGAGGGGGGAAGGCTAACTACAGCAGCTTGTCAGTTTGAATGCTGTGCAAAAGCTGATTTGCAGCAGTACTGTAGGAGCCCAGTGTGATGAAAAAGGATGGATGTGCAGCAGTGCTATAGGGCAGACAGTGTGCTCTGGGGCTGAAAAACGGCAAGCAGGCAGCTCTCTGGAGTTGTCTGTGTGCAAAAAGGGCTGGGGTGGGAGTTGTCCGAGTGACTACAAAGGCAAAAAGCTTGTGAGTTTCTCCAATATTGATGCTTAACAAAAGGTCAGAAAAAAATTCCATACTAGAGTGTGTTCTCTCGTGAGCTTTCTTGAAGATACTCATGTATTTCTTTTCATGTAACTGAATATTCAGAGTTGGGGATGTCTTCCCTGAGTGAATAGTCTATTCTGGGAAATGTGATCTGAAACTGTGCATGAATTTAGGTCAGATCCAAACAAGAAATGAGGTTTCTGGTGTAGGATTATGAGTGGTGAATACTGGTGTCTTAAGTAGCCCAATGTTTGAGGGAGCAAGAATCAGTTCCTTGTACTGCCTTAGTACCTGTAAATTCCTGCTTTTCAGGAGAATTCCTGTGCACGTGGCTCTGTGGGGTGTTTTAAGTTCTGCCTGTTAACTCTCAACTTCATGTAAATTGTGCAGGAATGGAAACCAAAATGTAGGTTCTCTACTTCCAGTGCCACTTCAAGCTGTGATGAATGGATTGCCATCCTAAAGATGGGATAGTCGTTAATTTGTGGATTTATTCCTAGGCTCCCTTTGACTTGGGGTATTTTGGGTTATTCTAAGCACACATGTTCCATGCCTCTTAAGTACTGTGTTAATCCTTTATGGAGCTGAGAATCCCATAAGCCTAGGGAGAAGAGGAAGGGGAATCAACAGCCTTTTTATTGTTGTAGCGAACAGAAGGCCTCTGGACTTGTGAAGCTTGTGAAAAATTGGGCAAGAATTGGGCTTGTTCAGCCTGGAGAAGAGGAGGCTCCGAGGAGACCTCATTGCAGCTTTCCAGTATCTGAAGGGGGCCTACAAGGGTACTGGGAGAGGACTGTTTACAAGAGCCTGTAGTGACAGGACAAGGGGTAAGGGGTATAAATTGAAATCAGGGAGGTTTAGATTAGATATCAGGAAGAAATTCTTCCTGGAGAGGGTGGTGAGGCACTGGGACAGGTTGCCCAGAGAAGCTGTGGATGCCCCATCCCTGGATGTTTTCAAGGCCAGGCTGGATGAGGCTTGGAGCAACCTGGTCTAGTGGAAGGTGTCCCTGCCCATGGCAGGGGGGTTGGAACTAGATGATCTTTAAGGTCCCTTCCAACCCAAACCATTCTATGATTCTATAAAAATGACCACTTACACCTTTTGGCGTGCTTCAAGTTGTGTTAGTCAATGATTGTAGATCCCATCTGGTGAATAGTTGGAAGTCTACATTGATTTATTTTATGTGTAGGAGGTTCAGGTGTTCTGGGGGCCAATTAACATTTACTTCTGAACGGAGTGTTTTTGTGAATTGGCTTCCTCTGTTTTGTAACTGCGAGCTGACCATAGGAGAGGCATTGGACTTCACTTGCAGTGTCTTCAGAGACACCAACTGTACAACCACAAACTGCATGTTTCAGGAGACGAGGTGAATACAGTAGAGGAAGAGATGTGATCCGCTCCTAAGGAACACCCTTATCTCCTGCCTTTGCTGGTGTGGTGTACATATGTTTTTCAACCACTAGAAATATGAAGGAATTCCTTTAACCTCCTGTTTGTCATGTTCTGCTCAGGAGTTTACATCTAGACTGACCGATTGACTGCAAAATAAGCAAATGGGACACAACATGTTTGTCTTCAGTTTATAATGTGAGAAAAGTTGTTTTCCACATCATACTATTTTCAGTCTTTTAGTGTTTTGTGTTGTATCGGGTATCAGAGTGGCCTACTAAACCTGGTTTGATCATGTGTACTCTCAGATTCTGGGAGTGTAGTTAGGAGCCCAGTATGTGTTGTTCCCATTAAGTACAGTTGTAAGAGGTAAGGTATGATTTCATTTCCCCATGTATTTTTTGAACCATCTTGCCATAGTAGTCACACTGCGTAAGGGTCCCCTGCCTTGCCTGGCTAATATAATGTTTGTATTTACTCATTTGGCTTCCAGGCAGGTATTAGTTGTCTGAAAAACTCAGAACTAATACTTGGGAACCCAGAGACAGGTCAGAAAGACTAACAAAGAGTGGTTTGCATATGCTCATTAAGGCTTTGTTTTCACTTCATGAGAAAGAGGAGGCTGTGAATAATTAAAGCAAGACTGTGTAGAATGGCTGCAGAAACGGGTATTTATATTACAAATGTATTCTGCCTCTTACACAAAAGACCCGATTAATAGGCAAAGTATGTTGATGTCTTTTGGGAAGGCTTGGAAGTAAAACACTTTATTCACATTCATTGCACTTAGGTTTTTACCTCTCAATATTCAGCTGGTCAGACGACTAACAGAAGTCTCTAAGTTTTAAACTTCAAATTCTTGTCTTCAGCATTAGGTCATGGTGTTTTCAGACAGTAACTGACCCTTAATTCAGTTGCAGGACTAGGTTCATATACTGGTTAACTGGAGTGATAATGCAACTAGAGGAAACTACTTGAGCTCCAGGGGCTCAATTCAGGTGAGGCTGAGGGCGTGCAGTGCTGAGAACACTTGCAAACGTGCTTTCAGGAGAAAGCTGCTTGCAAATGGTCTGTAGACATGGGTGCGAGGGTGCTACACCTAGCTGGTGCTGATAAATTGAGCTAGTACTCACCAGTGAAGATGTTCATATAGCTCGATTTCTGCTATGTTCAGCACGGGTGGCCGCGGCAGGGATTTGTCTCCCTAATACCTTCTAGGGTAACTTCTAGTTTGTCAGATGATTGAACAAGATCACTGCGTGGAAGGTTGATCTAGCCACCCCCTTGCCCCTTAATCAGGATCTTTCAGAGAAAAACACCCCATTGCTCTTTGGGGAAATTATTGTGCTACAGAAATTTTATTTCACGTCGGTCTGTCTTCTCCTTTTCCCTTTCACACCTCAGTATTTGGGCTTGTGACCAAGTGAGGATTATGTCACGAAACTGGGCCTGCACCACTTCCTTGTTTTGGCGTGCTGCAGTGTAGCTTCTCCAGTCTCGGAAGCACAACATGTAGAAGGGAGGCTGGCGGTGAGGGAAGAGCCTTGGGAGTTTTGAATATACACGTGGTACGTTGATCTGATGGGATGCAAGGGTTTTGGATGCTCTTCTGGTGCTAGCAATGTGGTTTTACGTGAGGATGGACTGAAGATCTGAGTTACATGTGAAACCCGGGTTGTAAAGACCAGATATGTGAGTGAGTTGTCCCAAATCATGCTATATACAGCTGTGTGTGTAATTGGATAGTATAAAACCTCAACGAAGTCTGTGTTTACAAGGGGTGTTTCTGTTTCTAGGGAAGTACCCAGGGACACGAAGTGTCTCTTTCACTATTTCTCATTATATGTGTAACTTGTGGATAAAAGCTATCACTCCTGATGCCTGTTTTATGGTGTAATTTGACAGGGTGACACAGCATCATGTTGGATATATTTTTCTGAGCATCTGCTGTGCGCAAGGCGATATGCAAAGCTTAAAAGAATGTGATGGATGACTTTACAGAGTTCAATGCTGTATTGTCACAGTTGATAAAAGTCTCAAACTGAATGCTGTAGTCAGGGTGGTTTGTTTTTTTTTTTTTTTTTTGGTGATAGATGAGATGTTTGGGTGATTACCACTTCTCCAGGAGGGGGGAAAAACCTGAGGGACATGAAACATCCACTCCCTTTTTCTGTTCTAGCCAGAGGTATACCTCATGCTGGTCACAAACTTCCACCCTACGTTGCCCAAATAGCATTTTTCTATCAAGGAAAATTTTTTGTTCTGAAATGAAGTCAGATTACCACTTTTCTTTATTTACAGTGATACCCGAGTAGATCCATTTACTATAGGAAAAGATTGGGTAAAAGTGGCTTTGTGCAGCTTTCCATTGCTAGCAATGCTAGAAAATTGTCATGAGAGAAAATAACTTCTCTAAGCACAACCATTAGCAGACCTCTTCAGTTATTTCCCCAAAATTTGTCATCCAGTACATTTTCACTGGATTTGTTTGTAGCAAACCAGTTATTTTCTTGATGCAGAACAAACATCCCTGTCTTCCTTGCTTGCTCCAACAAGGAAGAAAGGTAAATTTGAGTAACCTTCTTGTGTCGGTATAGAGAGCCTTGCTCCAATCTGTTTGCAGAGTTCTGCCACATGAAGTTACCTGGTAGTGTCTGGCCCCACATAATACTTGCATTTGTGTGTTCAGTTTCTGGCTGTTTTGCTGGAACCAGAGGTGCAAAAGCAGGGAAAAAATAAATCTGAGAACCAGCTGTTTGGGCACTTCGGTTATTTGTATGAAAAGACTGTAGCAAATAGGGGTCACCTCCTTGGGGTTTTTATTAGGTAATGAAGCAGTAATTAAACCAGCTTATGGTAGCTATTTTGATATTTTGGCTTGTATCTTTAATTTCCTCAAATGCTTGAAAATGCTTTCTGTATTCATTCTTGGAAGAAACAAGTATTTGTCCTTAAATACGTACTGAAAGTCAGTTGGACTACGTTAGACTAGTATCAGTATTTCCAACCTGTGAGACTTGAATGCAGCATCTTTGTGCTTAGTGACTTTGAATCCACTCGTGCAAACGAAATGGATCCTTCTGTCCATTTTTAAAATAAAATATGGGTTGAAAATTAATTACCACATAGACTCTTTGAATTTATGGGTATTGAGACACGAATCACATAGGTTATTTATCATATATTTCTGAGGATCTGTGTAACTCTTGTTTAAAACAATGCAACATCTAATCTTGATTGGGAAGCATTAATAGAGTACTGTCTTTGCTCACTTACTGCTAGTTTAATAAAGACAGACATAGATTAAGAGTGAGGTAGCATGGGAAATGGGCCATTAACTGCAATAAAGAGCTAGTAATGTAAGGAGACATATTAATAATGACAACAGCAATGTCATTGATGAAAAATGCAACTTCTACACTTCATAGGAGTTAGTATTTTTTTTTTTCCTGGGAGTTTTTGTTAATTGCCCTTTCTCTGATCGCCCATTTACAGCTTTGTTTCTCACAACTTGTTCTGACCAGTTCTCTTATTGGAAATTATCACAAAGTAACTGAAACGTTAAATAGAATAAAAATATCAGCAACCTTGATGGATTGTCTGGTGTGTACTGCAAGCATATTGTCCACAGACAACATTAAATCCACTAATAGAAAGCTTTCCTGAGGTGTAGAAGGGTTAATGGTTTACAGCTATACCTCAAGAATTCTGTATTAAGTCAGTTAATGCTTAAATGGGATATAATAAGTCACTGCATAACTGGAACTTCACAGCGGTCTTTTGTAGGTGGGAACCTGAAAATCTGACTTCAGTGATGGAGAAGGATGGCACACAGTGTGTGCAGCAGATAAATCCACAGTTAAAGTGAATTCTGTCTGCAGAAAAGTATTTTCTAAATTCATAGCTCAAAGCTTTTCTCTTTGCATTAAGAGAAAGCATCTGCATATCCCCTATTTGTGGTCTGTAACGCAAGGTTTAGCTAATGTCTTGCCCTTCTAAGAAGGGAATTGCAGTAGCAAAATAGAAATTAATAAAAAATGCTGTTACAAAGAGTTAGATACTAAATGGTTGTTAGTGCTGTTTATTACTGTGTTCATTGTTAATGTTCAACTTCAGTAAATATTCAGTTATTTATATATTAGCATTTCATTAGTGGGAAATGAATTGCTAGTTATGGGAAAGTCTTGCTTAGATGATTATGGCTATGCTTTTGGAAATGCTTCCAAAATCGACTCCGAAGTTTTTCTTGCTGAGATCCAAGTGAGGAGGCCTGCATGCTGCAAGGCTGAGCCTTCACGTTGTGCTGTAGAGCTGTATTTGGGAGGGAGTGATGCCAAAATGGGGTGAATATCAAACTGAAACTTGGCTTGGTTAAAAGTCTATGGTAAACTTGATCCCCATCCAGAAGATGCAGGGTTTTCCCACAGCCTATTTCACCGTTTCTCATAACTTTCAAGCAAACTTTGAAACATAATGATTGTTTATGCAGTTTGAGGTAATCTGCTGTGTGAGAAATTAAGATAAAGATAGCTGTCTTGCAGGTGGATTATCATCCGTATGACTGGAGAGCAACACACTTTTCCTTTTGGCCGCAACCCAGGGAGCGGCTGTCCCTACTGGACTTCTGGGAAGATGGCGAAGCATCAGTTCAGTGGTAACTCCTGATCTGTTCTTGCCAATGCAGGGGTGAATCTTTCCTCACTCGTGTTCCTTCAGGCTTTTCCTTGCCCCAGTTTCTGCTTTAGGCCTGACCTTGCTGCAGAGTACGCAAGGTGCATAATTCTTATCCTGCCTGTTACTGGTCTCCATCTAGAAAGGTTCTTAACCCATTAACCTACCCTCTGAGCTCAGCATCGAGCCGTTTAACCTGGCCATCCATCTAGAGTGTAACATCCAAACTTGTAACCAAGTCTCTCCTTGAAAGTCTTGCTAAAGAAAAAAAGCTATCTGCTATTCTCTTGTTCACAAATCTGGTCATTTTATTACAGGAGGTGGTCAGGTTGGTCAGGCATGGTTTTCCCCATGGTAAATCCTTGCTGAAGGGTACTAACTGCTTTTTGCTCTTTCATGTGTCCAGAAATGTGTTCCAGGAGGACCTGTTCCCTGACTACTCTTAGTCCAGCTCAGTGTATAACCTAAAAACATGAGACTTTATGTAACAATGACAACATGGTAAATTGTCTGCCTTGTATTTAATGAATAGTTCTGTAAAAATGATGAGCAGTGTGGTGGCTAGCAAGCTGTCCTATTTGGGATGGGTTTGAATTAATGCTGCAAATTAGCAGAATTAGAAAAAAGGAAAAGTATATTATGGAATGGTTTGGGTTGGAAGGGACCATAAAGACCATCTAGTTCCAACCCCCCTGTGGTGGGCAGGGACACCTTCCACTAGAGCAGGTTGCTCCAAGCCTCATCCTTGAACACTTCCAGGGATGGGGCATCCACAGCTTCTCTGGGCAACCTGTCCCAGTGCCTCCCCACCCCCTCCAGGAAAAACTTCTTCCTGATATCCAATGTCAATCTCCCCTCTTTTGGGGTTAAAGCATTACCCCTTTGCAAAAAGTCCCCCCCCAGCTTCCTTGTAGCCCCCCCAGGCACTGGAAGGGGCTATAAGGGCTCCCCGGAGCCTTCCCTTCTCCAGGCTGAACACCCCCCACTCTCCCAGCCTGTCCCCATGGCAGAGGGGCTCCAGCCCTCGGAGCATCCTTGTGGCTTCCTCTGGACTCGCTCCAACTGCTCTATATCCCTCTGCTGTTGGGGGCCCCAGAGCCGGATGCAGCACTCCAGGTGGGGTCTCCCCAGAGCAGAGTACAGGGGCAGAATCCCCTCCCTCACCCTGCTGCCCACGCTGCTCTGGATCCAGCCCAGGATACAGTTGGCTTTCTGGGCTGCCAGCGCACACGGCCGGCTCATGTCCAGCTTTTCATCCCCCAGTACCCCCAAGTCCTTCTCCTCAGGGCTGTTCCTGATCCATTTTTCTGCCCAGCCTGTCCTTGTGCTGGGATTGCCCTGACTCATGTGCAGGATACTGCCCTTGTTGAACTCCATGAGGTTGGCATGGTTATCACTCATAGCAGAGCGTATATCAATAAACTTGTAGGGGTAGTTTCTCGTGTGCTAGAAGTTGGATAGAAATTTGTTTGAAAACCAGTTTACATATATTTTCTCCTTTATCAGGAAGTGTCACATTTTGACTCAGTGAAATCAGTGTGTTTATTAATATCAGACAAACATGAGAGAATGTGGGTATGATATCTTCATTTAGTTCTTTCAAGGTTCCTGTCAGAGCCTTACTTTCAGTCCCTGTAAGAATATTAATTTGCATGGATATATTAGGGAATATTGGTGGAATAATAAGACTATGCTAACCTCTTACAAAAGAAAGATGATTAACTCCAGAGTTACTAATAAGCATGAATTTTATGAAATTATATATTTATCTGCCCTGAGTACTTTTGCCTTATTCTGTAACTGGACTTACTTTAAAACTGGGTGCATTTTGACTGCACATCTAAGAGAATAAGGGTACCATAGTATGTTTCATTAACTTAAAACGTAGTTAAGGTTGTATTTTTTGACTTGCAAAGTGCTTGGAAGGAACCTCATACTAGTTAAATATGGCAGATCCCAGATACCTGCCTCGTAGAGTTAGATGGGAAGGGTGGAGAAGGACATGTGTAAGACAGACCTGATAGTTTTCTATAAAATGAGAGTGTAAATGAAGTAACAGCTTTGCTCACTTGCTGTTTGATTGTGGGTTGAGAGGGTGTCTGAAGCTCCAGTACTCACAGCAGGTGAAAAGCAAAGGGTAGCATTTAGCTGGGTTGAGTAGCAGTGTCCCCGGATGCCGAGTTACGTTTGGGTTGTGTAGGAAACGCTGCTGGTACTTCTGTAAAGATCTTGCTTCAGAGCTTTGTGTTCTGTGTAACCAGAGCTGGAAGTGGAAAAAGGCTGCCTTTGAAAATGAATCTTAACCCTAAAGGTAGCAAAGTAATCACATGTTTTGGGCAAAGACTCATCGATAACATTTGTGTTGATTTAAAGTATTGATTGAAAGGCAAAAAGTAGGCATGGAGACAGTTTTCTATATGCTGACTTGGAAGTGATAATGCAGAAAACCCACCCAATGCTGGCAAATATCTGCAGAGTTCTTAATCTTTTTCTGAAGGACAGAATTCAAGGACATCACAAAGATCTAACATTTCATACAGGGCAAGCACTGTAATTGTTTTGCCACTGCAGCCTGTCTGTGTATTCTTAGATTAATTAATGTTTATTGAAAAAAAGATACTTTAAGTAATTGTAATAGATTTCTCACTAAAACAAATATTTGTTTGGCAAAACCCAATGCATTTTAATTTGTGCATTTTAATCTTACGTTACATATGCAGACAGGTGCGTGGGGCTGGTATGGAGGAATATGAAGAAACAAACCACATTTTTCATTGGAACATCCTTTGTTTCATCTGCTTCTTAATACCCCTGCCTCAATTGTTCCCTCTCTTTCAGGCTAATTGCTTTTCCAATAGGATTTCACAAGCCCGTTTAAGTCCTTTGTAACTTTTCTCTGACTTCATTTCACACCCAAATCGTCTTTGAAGTGTAATTAGAAAATTTCTCACAGTTTAGCTGTGGTGCCAGTTCAGAGCGCTGTAGTCCTGCTTAGCACAGGTTTAGACAGAATGGTTTGCTGGAACAGCTTTAGGGAAAGCCTGAGCCTGTGACTACTCCAGTATTCTGTGCTGATGCTGGTGGCCAGGCCTAACAGCACTGTCTGTTCATGTTTTAGCCCTCATCTCTGCCTTGCCTCGAGTAACAGAACTTGATCAGCTGTCAGTGCTAACCGGTTAGGATTACTTCACTGGAAAGAGAAGTGAAAATAGACGTTTATTTCCTGGAGTGTCTGCACCACTGCCAGTTACAGATACAGCTCAAGTGCATTTTTGGGAAACAGTACTTTTACTGTCCTGGTGCCCCTGGGGTGTTAAGCATTTGGTAGGGCTGTGATGCCCAGCTGCCTGGAAAGCTCCAGAGTACTGCGTGCAATGAACTGTATCTCCTTGTGTAAGCAATAAAACAGGATGGTAATGCTCTATTGCCACTATTTTGATGTATAAATAACCAACTTTGAAAAGAGCATTTATATTATGATCTGTCACTTCAAATATGAAAAATACACCTATTAATAATATTCATGTATGTGCTGGCTTTAGTGAGGTAAGAGTTAACTTTCTTCACAGTGGCTGGTATGAAGGTATGTTTCTGGTTTTACCCTGAGAAAAGTACTGAAAGGTGTCTTTTTAGCTGGTGCTGGGGAGTGCTTGTGCCAAATTTGAAGTGTTGGTTTCTGATACTTGCTGTGTTCCTAACTTTCCCACTACAAGCACTGTGTGAGGGCATACACAGTTCAGACAGCTAACTCAACCTAACCCAAGGAGTATTGCATTCCATAGTATGTCATGTCTGGACATAAGTGGGGAGTGGGCTCAGGGGCCGTAACTTTTAACTCTTCTGTTAGCTCCTTAACTCCTTCGCTAACTTATTTGTTAGCTGCTTTGCTAACTCCTTTGCTGGCTTGTTCATTAGTGAGTCAGTGGGTTGGTTGGCTTTCCCAGTTGTGCTGTTGGTCTTGGGGCTTGCTCAGGCTCTGGTGTGATTTGCTCTTGGGCTCTGGCTCTTACTACTTGGGACCTGGCTGTGTATTGCTCGGTGGGTGGTGAGCAATTGTATAATGTTTTATTTTCTACTTTTAAAATTACTTATTAGTGGTATTGTTGTATGTTAACTTACAAATTAATATATTGCATTTATGTTAAATCAGTAAATAGTTATCTCAATTTTGAGAGCTTCCTTGTCTTTTCCTCTGATTCTCCTCCTCCCCTGGGGGAAGGTGTGTGAGTGGCTGCGTGGTATGCTGTTGCTAGCTGAGGTTAAACTGTGACAGTCTATTGCAATAATACATAGTGGTAACTGAACTGAGGGTGTTCACGTACAGTGAGGATGCTTCCTTGGGTTTCAAGCAAGATTAAGCTGCAGATGCCTAAAACAACTAATTAAGGACAAATTACAGCAGCACTTAACAATAATCTACTCTTGCCTCATAGAACAACTTCTCGTTATCTGCCTTAAACACTTGTCTTTTACTGAGAAGGCAGTTAGCAAATTTATCCCTGAAAAAGGTGTTCTATTATGTGTTCCTTTCTATGTTTCAAATGGACTATGTCTTCTCCTTCCATCCTGCAGAAGGGAAGGTCTGTGTGTTGGTTAAGGCAAGAGAATGTGAGTCTAGATCCATGCCCTTTAGATTTTGAGGGAACTCTTTAGGTTGTCAGGGTACAGAGGTAGTCACTGTTCAATTCTGTGGGCTCAGCTGTGATGTCTGCCTGAAAGGAAAGGGTTCAACTGGTATGCTGCTGGAGGAAATAGAAAATTGTTGTAGCTGAGAGGAATGCAATTCGTGCCTCTGTTTATCTTTGGATGCACGAAGAAGCACTGCTCAGGAGGTGTTCTGTCCTAAGCTGAAGCTGGGTCTGTATCTGCACCCTGGCATTACTAGAGTAGCTGGCAACTTGGATGAGGAGCAAAACCCTAGATTCCATGCCTTCTGAGAACCAAAATGAGTTGGTTTTTTGCCTCTGAGTAATATAAAATCCATTAAAAAGTATCCTAGTCTTATGGGAAGGCCTTTCTAGTACCACATACATAAAGAAGGGAGCCTACAGGGGAGCTGGGGGGAGACTTTTTTGCAAGGGCCTGTAGTGACAGGACAAGGGGTAACGGGTTTAAATTGAAAGTGGGGAGGTTTAGATTGGAGATCAGGAAGAAGTTCTTCCCGGAGAGGGTGGGGAGGCACTGGGACAGGTTGCCCAGAGAAGCTGTGGATGCCCCATCCCTGGAAGTGTCCAAGGCCAGGCTGGATGAGGCTTGGAGCAACCTGGTCTAGTGGAAGGTGTCCCTGCCCATGGCAGGGGGGTGGGAACTGGATGGTTTCTAAGAATGGTTTGGGTTGGAAGGGACCTATGATTCTAAGATATGGCCAAAGCTATTGCTGGGTGTCTGTGATCAAGGACAGTATATATTCCTGGTATGGTTTGCAGTCGGTGTTAACTGGTGTGAAGTTTCTCCTGAACTTGGAAACCTGTCCTCTGCAAGTGATTGGATTACAGAAATGCAGAGTTTAAGGTTTTACTAGCAGAGGGGGAAAAACAGTTACTTCAAGTAGTTCCTATGGATAACTTAAGTATCTTTTCACTTGGTACACCTGCAGACAACTGTCTTCCTGAACTGGTGACTTTCTTCATAGGAAGCACTTTAGTTCCAGTCTTAAATTTCTTTTTTCTATATATTCCTGTCCCCTTTCTCTAGAGCAGTGTTTTCAGCTCCTGCCAAAAGGAGTCTGTAGGCAGTAGTCTGTATGTTGTCTTCATCCTTCAGTGTGCCAAACCCCAGGGAAGACAGACTGCTTTAGTATTAGCTGTTACAGCATTTGTTGGTACTTTGCTGTGAGTGCTTGGTCCGCAAGAACCAGGTTATGGGGAAATCCTGGTGTTTAGATTATGTAGTTTATGCTGTTTTGTGCAGTAATTGGTAGAAACAGGTGAACAAAAGTGAGCAAGTTCTTCCATAACCCATTGGAATGTAACTTAATCACTTAATTTTCATGTTTTATAAACTAAACGCAAGGAAAACATAACATTTATGGAAGAGGGATGGCGACTGGTTTGGCTTATTTAGTACTTCAAATTCGAAGACATGAGAACATACTACAGTAAAAAGTATTATGGAGTGCAGTAAGCCAATTTAACTTCTGAGTCTGAGACTTGTGTTGCAGATGTTTAATGAAGTGAGCTGGTTCCCCACTGACTCTGCATTATCGTTTTGAGAAATTTTCCTAACTTGCATTGTGTTGTACAATCTCATCATAGTAAAAATAACAGCTGTCTTGATTTTTTTTTCCTGTGTAGTATTCTGAGGAAATAATCATTTTAGTTCAGACAAACAAGTTGAAAATTGTGGTGGGGATTTTAATGATGTGAAAACATCCTGCTTGAAAGTTTTTTCAATATTTAAACACAAAGAAGCCAAACAAATGAATTTTTGAAGTACAGTTAAACTTTTTTTGGGGTAATAATCCCTCCCCACCCCCTGCCCGATTACTTTCATGGACTGGTTTTATTTAATATATTGTGACTGGACTGGTTTTATTTAATATATTGTGACTCTTGAGGTTACACAGATTTAGAATTTTCTATCAAAACAAAGCATTTAAGTAGTCACTGAAGTACTATAATACCAACATTATTACAGTATTAACAGTGGTTAGTTACATTATCTGTGGAGTGGATGCTAAGAGGGGAAAATAGTAATGCCAGTGCAACTGGAATGATGGGTTGAGCAGACCTTCTGTAAGACTGAATGAAACCAGGGGTGCTTACAGTAGCAGTACTTACACATACTTGGCGGGGTCGGCTGTAGGATGAGACTGTGCTTGCATGCGTAGGTGCAGAGAGGGTGGCAGGAGATGAGCTTCCCTTCTGGATGTGACCCACCAGCATCTGGAGATGCTGTCGGTAGGGCTGGCCACTGTTGCTTGGCCTGTGTGGTGGGTGGACCACCCTGAATATAGATGATGCTCTGGTTCTGCTAATGGAACTTTTATAAATTAAAAGCATCAAGAGCTACACTATACTGCTGAAGATTGAAACTTGAACTTAGGGCTTTCCTAGTACTTCATGTTTATAGATACTTCTCCAAGGCTTTCTCTACTGCTAAAAATAGCTTTCACTGTACAAATACTTTATTGCTTACATAATGGTATTTGTTAAGCATTTGCTGCAGTTTTCCTGTCAAGCCTGTTTCATACACAACTATCTTCCATAAAACAAGAGCTGCAGCAGAATGTTAACCTTGCTGCTCGCAGCTGTGTTCATCTGGCTCATGGCCTTGCTTCTAGAAAAATGTACCACCTGCAGTGGCTGACAGTATGCAACCTTTTTAGCAAAGCTATTTCTTGCATGTTGCACAAACTCCATCCTTCGCAGCTTCAGTGAGTGTGAGAGTGGAAACAGGGTTGACCATGCTGTCAAAGATGCTTTCAGCACATAAAATCTGTGAAAAGTATAGAAGGCTGATAAAAGGAAAAAGTATTGGACTGTATAATATAGATTAAAGTAACAGTGGCTCTCAAGTACATATTTTAGAGGTTTCTGAAATTCCCATCCCTAGAATCACTAAGGTTGGAAAAGACCGCTAAGATCATCCAGTCCAACCATCAACCCAACACTACCATACCCACTAGACCATGTCCTCAAGTGCCACATCTATACGTTCCTTGAACACCTCCAGGGATGGTGACTCCACCGCTTCCCCAAGCAGCCTGTTCCAGTGCCTGACCACTCTGTCAGTGAAGAAGGTTTTCCTGGTATCTCATCTAAACCTCCCCTGACACAGCTTGAGGCCAATTCCTTTTGTCCTGTCACCAGTTACCTGGGAGAACAGACCAGCACCTGCCTCCCTAAAGCCTCTTCTCAGGGAGCTGCAGAGAGCCATCAGGTCTCCCCTCAGCCTCCACCAGGCTAAACACCCCCACCTCCCTTGGCTGCTTCTCACAGGACTTTTCCTAGAAGATTGCCTCTGTCACTTATCTCAGTGCTTATTCTTCCACAGCTGTGTGGTCTGTTTGTATTCTGTAAGGCTTTTGTGGCTGGTAGATACTACATACTTGGATCTTTCAAAAAAAATGGTAGTCTGTATATATTTTTTTAACCTGATATTCGTGTCAGTCCTTGATTCTTTGAATATCCTGACTTGTACTTGATAAAATTGCTGACGTTTGCACAGGTGGAATTTATCTCTTGCCACTGTTGCAAAAAAAATGATCTGATGGTGTAATAAAATCCTTAGTCCCAGCTCCTGTTTTGCTCATATTAAAAACTATTGATTCAATCATATTTTATTGAAATTAAACTGGAATTTGATAGTCAACCTTGGCCAAACTAATTTTTCATAAAATTGCAGAGGTAAGTTTGTCAGTTGATCTGTTCCTCTATTCTTTTGAACCCAGAACCCTCCAAGACAGTAGGTGCCTAAATTAACCATTAAGGAAACATTAAGCAAATTTGCTGCCATCATAAACATGTTTGCTAGGTGGTATTTTCCTACAGGTCAGAATAACCGGGGAATTGGACTTACAAGTTGGCGTTCTCTCCTGGAAAGATAAAAATCTTCTTGGGCTGCAAAGTATACTCTAAAACCTCTTTTTCCAACCAGGTTCTTGGCTTGGAGGTCCCTTGGATGTCCCCAGGGGTGTGCTTGCTTCTGAGCAGCTGTATGCAATCTGTGGTGGCCGTTCTTTTCTGACAAGGCTGTGTACAGAACCAGCAAAACTGAGGTTTCCCAGCTTGAATGCAAGGCTGCCAATTAAGTGAAACCGTCTTTCTTGGTTGAAGTTGAGTGATTGACAAATGAGAGAACTTTAAATGGTATGAATGTCTTTTATTTGGGGAAGTGAAAGCTCCTGTACCCTCTGTTTGTAGTGCTGCATTGTTACCTGCAGGAAAACCCCCACAAATATGCTGTTGTCTGGGGAAACGACTGTTGAAATGAGGTAAGCCAGGATAAACCAGTGATGCATGGGGAGATACTTCCTGCAAAGCAATTGAACACATTAAAAACTATTTTGGTAAAAGCTGAGATATATTTGGCTGAAAAATAGTATCTTTATGCTGAAGTATAGAAAAACTTAATTATATTTGAATTGCTTTTAAGAGACCTGAGTATCCTTAGAGGAGAATGAGGCTTGAGCAGGGGATGATCAGCTAACCTATCATTTGCAGTCTTTTCCCCCCCCAAAACCAGATGGGGTCTGATGTTAGGATGGGCAGTTCTGCTCCTTGAAGGAAAAGACAGTAACGTCCTTA
This sequence comes from Eurypyga helias, assembly GCF_000690775.1. NCBI lineage: Eukaryota > Metazoa > Chordata > Aves > Eurypygiformes > Eurypygidae > Eurypyga > Eurypyga helias. Next base: position 40,943 of record NW_010273774.1, read on the forward strand.
GGTTGAAGGCCAAACCCTAATAAATCTGCAAAAGAACATCTTGCTCTAACCATCTGCTGCTACCTCAAGTGTAAGATGATCTCAAATGTCTCTAAACAGTATCAGTTCACTATCAGCACATGTAAACACAATAGATAACACATGTTTCCACAGTGTACTTTTCATCCCGTGACTGTTCCCTGTACCTGCCTCTTCCGTTGGGAGTTAACAGTGTATTATACTGTTTGGGAAGTCACCCTTTCATTCTGGTGATCTGCTTGCCTGCTGCTGCTTCTGTCATTTTCCAGTAACAACATAACTGTCAACCATCTTCAGATAACTGAATCGAAGGCAGGTTTTCAGATCCCTTGCAGTTCATTGTCTAGAAAATCGAGTTCAGTGGCCAAAGGCAAATTTAAATGCTAGGCCAAAGACTGGGTGAAGATAGCCATGGGCTGCTTCTGGGAGCACATTACTGCTTTTCCAAACAAGGTTCAAGAAACTAGGTAGTTTAAGGTGCTCAAGTCATCTTATCTTAAAATATTTGCTCTCCAAAATGAAATAACACTCGTCTCAATTTAGCTGTCACAGAGGATATTTGATCATAATGCTTGAAAGTGTGTGATTCCAGAGCAGACGTGCCTGCCTTCAATTATTCTCCCTCTGAACTGTCTCCCTGTTCGCTCTTCCTGGTCAGATTATTTTGATGTGTTGGTTGGTGTTGGTTTACATGCCGCTTTATTGCAGTGCTCGGAGCATGCTTCTAGGAATCATCTTAAACCTTTAATTATTTGTGGTGTAACGTTGAAAAAAGCAGCGCGTACGTGAAGTTCAGTGGGTCAGCTGTAACTTTGCTTCTCGAAAATAAACAGCCCATTTTGAAGTTGCTGACTTTGCTGTAGTGTTGCAGACACCAAGATGTTTTCTAGTTTAACCTAATCCCTGTTGGAAAAATAGAAGCTCAGGGAGAGGCGGGAGGGGAGGAGGATCAGACGTGACAACAGATGCTGTTGCTGTCCCATGCCGTTTGCTCCATCGCTTTGATGGATGTTTCTGTCCCCAAGGCAGGGATGTCTGCTCAACTCACGAATCGGGTCCTGAGGAGCAGCAGTTTTCAGTCTGGCATAGCACTGTAACTTTATCCAGCGGTTTGCCTTACCACAGAGGGCTGAATGCGTAATCTGAAGTGATGCGAGAGCGGATTTGCAAGCGAGATGAGACGTGATGTCTCCAGGACAGCAACATCTGGCACAGAGATGGGCCATGCAGGGAGGCAGCTGCAGTGTTAGTGGTCCAGTTCTAGATAGTTGCTGCAAATTTCTCAGCGTATATAAGCAGCTGCTGAGATTAACTAATTACTTCAGAGGTAAAACCAGCTGGTATAACTATTTCTGTGATTTATGAAGAAAGGAAGAACAGGGTAGCCTTTGCTGCACCAGTAGTAAACTTCCTCTTTCTTCCCACTGGAAGACAGACCAACACCTGAAACTTCTGCAGCCTGAGAGACTTTAAACTTGCTTAATAAAAATCCACAAGTTGAGCTGTAACTATTGCTAACACAAGATATTATGAGTTGACATATTTTAAAAGTCCCCTTGTAATCCTACAAATTAACCTGGTTAATCCTGGTTAACCCTGGTTAATCCTACAAATTAACCTTATAAACCACCTGAACTTTACAAAACTGACTTGAAACTGAAGAAACACTTTCTTCAAACATGTTTTATGTATCCATTTTGATACCCATACACATATCAATGTCATATGTAATTATGAGTTCTTGTATAGCTGTAAAGGAGGATCAAGTGGAGCTTGAGGATACACCTCGAATAGGACATCTTCCGAGACCTATTGGAAAGAAAACCCCAGGAGGCCACAGAACCCTGTCTGAATGTTTTACTTGGCATCAGGGAGTAGAACTGTAATAAAGGAGAAAAGGAAAGGGAACTGGCAGCTGCTGATGGTTGTTGTACCCTCTCATGCTTTCTCAAGATTTAGGAGGTACCCACAGGAGGAAGCACAAGAAAGTGCCCAGAGAAGCTGTGGATGCCCCATCCCTGGAAGTGTCCAAGGCCAAGCTGGATGAGGCTTGGAGCAACCTGGTCTAGTGGAGGGTGTCCCTGCCCGTGGCAGGGGGTTGGAACTGGATGGGCTTTAAGGTCCCTTCCAACCCAAACCAGCCTGTGATTCTAAGGTGCAGTGGTCTAATGCCCTATTGCACAGGTTGGGAGAGGGTGAGGAAAGTAATGAGCATCTCCTGGACCTCTGCCCTGAACACAGTTGAAGCTACTCATGTGCTCTCCTGGCTTCTTTTGCCCTTAGACCCAAAGCTGCTTTTTTTTCTCCAAAGATGACATGAATGACATGGTTTGGCATGTGTAATGTCATCTAAATAGGATTTATTGCACTTTCGTGTCGGTTACCTCTTCAATTATAGCCTAGCCTTTCCCTTCTTATTTGTATGCTCTTTCTAGCTAGATAGCATTCAAATAATCTTAAATGCTTTCAATAGTTTTCTTGGGCCCTAAGACCGAATGGGAAATAACAATTAAGGTAAACGCAGAGTATGAATTTATGTAGGTATTTTTCTTGTCTGGGAATGACTGATTAATTAGTTGGAGATAATTTCATTCACATTTGCTGTGTTTTCTTTGTAATTTTTCTCATTAGCTTTTCTGAAAAGCATGAGTAATTGTGCAAAATACATTTGGAATACAAATCACACCTTATCAGAATAGTCTTATTCCTAATTGGTGAAGATAATTTAATGAATACTTATGCACTATTTTCCTGCTTTTATGTAAGCAAACCTGTATTACAATTCTGGCATTCTATGAAGCTCTAAAATTCTGAACATTTTTCACATGACACACACAAAATAACTTTTTTTCATGGAAATGAAACCTATAATTTATTTTTAAATACTTTATTGCAATTCATTGGAATGCTTTTAGGTGATTCAGTGAACTCTGGAGGCTATGGTGGAGAATCCAGATGTCATCCTGTGAATGTGAAATTCGTTTTAGCCCTAGCTGCTGCTAATAACCTTTCTATACACCATTAAACATAATTGTTCTATAGGTCTAGTGCAGACCCAGCAGGCTCTTCTACTGGTGTTAAAAAGCACCTCCTGTTTTCAGCCAGCCCCCACTTATAGGAGTGTTCTTTTTCACACCTCGGCAGCCGTCTGCTGTGGATGGCTTGCGGGTCCATTATATCCCCAAACTGATGGAAGAGTGCTGCTGCTGAGTTGTGCTACGTGAGACTTCTTCAGAGCTGTCCCCTGCGGCATCTGCAGTAATGAATACCGTGGGCGATGGACAGATCGGGGCTGCGGGGTCAGGAGGGGTATCCCCGCACGAAGGCCTGAAGGTGCCGCGTACCTGGAGCAGTGCAGGGTTTAAGTGTGAAGCTAAAAACAAACCTATGCTACCTTTTAATGTCCTCAGATTCAGAAGTTTCTGTGTCATAGACAAAAATATTGCACTGTGGGTGAGTATATGCACTATACACAGTAATGGACTATAATATAAGGTGGTTTATAAAGCTTAATGATGGGCTAAAAACAGGGGTATGGGCAGTATTGGAGCATGTAACTTCCAGGTTGGCGTGTGGGGGTGAATTAGAGATGCCTAACCTTTTGTGTTTGAACTGTGCTGCATTATAAACGGCACCTTAAAGGCTTCAGTTTGGAAACTAAATGATGTCGATTTAGACTCTTGGTTCTTGCTGAGGCCAGGGTTCAACAGAGCACTGCGGTACTGGGGGAGTTTTACTGACCTCTGAAATGGTTTCTGGAACTGAAAGTGGGAGGAAGGTAGTAGCATGTGGGAAAGCCTGTACTGAGTAATAAATACTGTTAGAAAAATATGAGAGGATGAGGAACTCTGGTCTGCTTATCTCTGTGGATTACGTTTAGTATGCAGGAAGGAAGTCTGTAGTATTTCATCTCTTGAAAATTTGGCAGTGTGTTACTACTGTCTTGTTTCCATTGATAGGAGCTTCAGTTGTCTTAACTACACGAGTCTTCATCAACTGGTTCCATGCTGTTATGTGCACTCCTGTATCATTCTGGTTCTTAGGTTTAAAGAAAGAGTTTCTTTTGTTACTGAATGTGCTTTTCGTACAAACTGCTTGTGAAGGTGCAGAAGCTTCCTTTCTACAGAGCTCCCTTTTGTCTCATCTGTAGTCACCTCTAGGAAAAGGTGCCTCCTTGGAGTTGTATACTTCTAAATATGTATAGAACATTAGAATACAGGTGCACTCTGTGGAGTGGAGGTCTGGCACAGGGCTGGAAAGAATCGATGCTTTGCCAATAAATGACACTGAACAGTGGAGAGGCTTGTGTGTAGTTGGGTGTGTTGCTCTTCACTCCTCTTGCTCAAATACTAAAAAAAGTGCTAGTGAAATATACTCTACTTGACTTACTGAATGCACAATGAAGTAATCTTTCTTCATAAAGAGCTTTCCTCACAATCATCTTTAAGTGCTAGTCAAGCTTGCAGTGAAACAAAGGTACCTTTGTGGGCAAAATTAAGCTGAAGCATGGAGCTCGTAATTTTGTTTTGAAAAATCACAGTAGATTTTTCTCATCTTTAGGTAAGAATATTCTGTTCACTGGTTAGTACCCTAAAGAGTTTGGCAGCGATATGTTTCTTGACTTAACTGTGAGCAGAAGGATTGTTCTGTGTATGGGACCCCATCAGCACTGTTGGTATGGAAAGCTGCTCTCCAGTTCCATGTGTACCATAGCCATTTATGTGGAATGGCTTGAAGGCCTCAGCCTTGGAAAGCCATACTGTGACTCCCTTCAACCCTCCTTTGCTCTGTGCTTTCTCTGCTGATTAACCACTTACTCGGCTGAGAGGAGGCAGTACAAATGGGGCAAGCCTGTAGTACAGTACTGCCACGGCTAACAGCAGGCCACCAGTTGTGTACCAGGTTTGGCAGGCCTCATGCCTCGTTTTGTTGCAACAGCAATTTTGCTATGGCCACTTGGTCAATTAAAAATTGGCTTACTTCTTGTTTATCCCTGTACAGTGCCACCAGTTTCCTGACTCAGAAATGATGCCATATAGAGGAATCCAGGCCTGGTGTGGTAATGGAGGCTTTGAGGAGTTGGAGATACAGGAGACACATGAAGATGCGTGGACACCAGGTACTGCTGGGGCTGTCAGTGACTTGGCTGTGGTAGTGCAAAGAAACACAGACCCCCTGAGCTGGCAAAACTGGTTTTAAGAACAAAGTTGTAGTGCCCAACACCCATAAAGGGTATTATACAGTAGAGCTCTATGTACCATGGAACAGTAAATTGGTGTAGAAAGAACAGGATATAAAAATGCTAGTAAATGTGTGTTTAAACAACAACAAAAAAATATCCTGAGCTCATCCCACAGTGAGTAGGAAGAAACCATTGTCATGAGCATCTTATTCCCAGCAAATGACTAGTGATGGTGACAGCTCTCTATAACCAAACCAGCCTCTGGAATGAAACCCCTGGCCGAAACACCCTGAGGAACAGGGGAGGGCAAGCCTAAGACCACAAAAGTAAAATTGCACATGTAAAAACTTTTTTTTTTTTCTTCTGAGAGTTAAAATCAGCTAATAATGATGAGACAGCTAAAATGTCAGACTAAGAATAAATTCTTGGCATAGACGTATTTAGGTATAAATGACAGATGTGCTTTCTATTTGCCCATAAAACAAGGTTTGAACATAAAAAGGGTAAGGCCTTCTTTCTCGGCAGAGAAATTCCTCTAGATGTGCAAGCCTACTGAAATCTCTGTGCTCTCATGCTCAGAAGGGATGCCAGGATGTGATCCTCTAATTCCATCTTAAAAAATCAGATGAATAAGCAATCAGCAATCACGAATATTGTGCCAGAACCACATATCGAGTACAAGAGCAGAGATTGATTACTTAGTGCTTCTGCACAGAGGTATTTTGCAGGAAATCTGCATCACAATACTTTGCTTCCTATTGGATTGGATTTAATAAAACAAACCAGAGGTTCAGCATTTCTGATAGATTCCACTTTCAGTGGTGGCTAGATATATTTCTCTCTAAAAATAATGTTATTCTGCAGCTGAGGAATAGAGAACATTCTTCCAGCTACTGCAACATCAGCAGTGCTTTGCCATCTATTTTTCTAGCATGTGTGTTAAAATGATCCCTTTTATGAATCTGGCAATGTGTCAGCAGCCTGGCTTAGAATAGCAGGGATGGATGTGAGCCATAAACCAAAAGCTAGACCCTCCTTGATTTAAGAACACTGCTTCATACTTGGCTGGGTCAAGATCCTGGCATCAGGTATTTCTGACTGACAGTGTGGCTTCATCATGAGTAAGTAATTTCCTTTATTATGGTGAAAAAAGAAATGCCGGGAGATAAGTGACCCCATATGGACTGAACAGAACCTGAAGAAAGGCTGCCATTGAAGTCACAGTTGTCAGCTTAGTTTTGTTCATTACTGGGAATACTTTTGTTGCATAGTAGTGTAACACTGGATCGGAATTGTTTAATGACTGATGCTCCTGGAGCAAGAGCAGACATGTCCACAGAACCATACCTAGACTTGGGGGTGATAGCTTTCATAACTGGACTTTGAATACCCAAATACTGTCTGTCTCCTTTCTGCAGCTGTGATCCAGTTCCAGACAAAAGGCTATGTTACACCAATAATGAAAGTTACTTTGACCTCTGCTAGCTCATGGCTCTGGGGTTATGTGTGGAGAAGCATTAAAAGCATTAGCACGTACTCTGAAATCTGTGGGTTTAGCTGCATCTCTAGAGAGGGCTATCAATTCTGGTTATCAGTCAGATGCTGAATGACTACGTTTTTGTAGCCAGCCTTTTATTTGCGTAAATAGGCTTGTCTGAAACTATTATGGTCCTAGTGCTGACTGAGGAGTAGGTTGAGTATGCCTGCTATTGGGATGGAGTTGCCTGTGGAGGTGAGGAGAGGGCAAGGGGTGGTAAGTCTCTTGTCACGTGTCTGTCAAAGCACTGAGTCCGTTGGAGATTTATAGCACTACTCCTGAATTGGAAAACCATTTTTATTTCTTTCATGTTGTAGCGAAAGCACTGATTTGATCAGGGTTGCTACTGATACGCTCTGGTTATGCCAAACCAGAGTCCAGCCCTGTCTTTTTTACTACTTTAACTAGGTTTGTGATACCGTTTTAATAATGTGTCAAAAAGGAACCTCTTATTCGTAACCTAGTTTGATGGCACAGCTATTATTGGTAGGTAAGTTTAAGCCTCTTTCTTACTTGACAGAATTTTTATGAAGTCTGAAATGCCAGTAAGCATTACAGTAGAACTTCTAACTGAACTTGGCAAAGGAAAACCTGGAAAGGTGTTGAGAAGACCATCTGATTTTTGACAAGTTGTTTCTTAGAGTGGGAACTTGTAGTGCCTCTGCATTGTATTTTCTAACAGCTCTTAATTCTGAGACTACCTTAGCACACTTTGTCGGGGGGAACATGTTCACTATATATAGTAATATATCTTATAACTTATTGTGTTGATGTGTGTAGTAAACTGAAGCAAAATATACCAAAGAAAGTGCATAAAAAAACCCCCTCGTGTTAGATTTAAATCTGCTAATATTTCATCTGCACTTCATCTGACAAGTTGAAGAAAAGGCCCTGGTGATACAGAATATTAAGAAATGAATAGGTTATTTTGGCACATGTATTTGTCTTCTCATCGGGGAAACAGCAACCTGGTCTACAGCTTAGCCTGTCAACAACTTGTATTAAAATATTTGTGCCTATCACTTGCATTATCTTAAGTATTAATAAATCTATCAGGAATCATATCTGCAAGCACAAAGGCAGGAAAGGAGTTAGAGAATAATATGGAGTGTTTGTTTTATACAAAAATAGCATTGCTCATGACCTGTTCAATATAACCTATTTATATGCACGTACCACATAGCCCGTGCATGGAAAGTGTGGTGGGTGATGTGGTGGCTGAAACATGTCGCTTTGGCTCCGCAGCAATTATCAGAAAGATTATTAGATTGTTAGCATTCAAAAAGAGTATGAGCATTATATCTTTTTACCAAAGCAGTCTGAATTGTATTATTTCTGAATGACATATAGCTGTAGTTTCTCCTCTGCTTCTGCAGCTGCTGTATTGCAGAATGAAACATGGAAAGCTTCATTATGTTTCCTGCTTTGAGGGACTCCCCTGAGGCTACTGTGCTTGTATGCCAGTGGCCTCAGTTGCTTTAGGAATCCAGATCAGGAGGAATAAACTTCCCGTGATAGAGATTTTGCACAAAAGGGAATAGTATAAAGGGAGAAATCTGAGTGCCTGTTAGGGCTGCTTGAAGCAGAAATGATATCAAGGTCACAGCAGTCACACCTGATCCTGCAGCTCTGGGCCCATGGCCACACTTGGGTCCGGGTGAATTGCCATGTAAGCTGCCAGAGTTGACATTGAAAAAGCATACCTTGCTGGTCCAGTTGAAAACAACCGAACCCAAAAACCCCACCCTATGCATTTGATCCTGTTGAGAAAGACTGTGTTACCTGCGGAAGTGAGATGGTGGAATCCCATGGAGTTCTCGTCTAGGTAGAGCAGTGAAGTTTCTTGACATCAGTGTCGTGTCAGGGCACAAGTGTTTAATCAGCTCTGTAAAAGTCAGCCAGGGATGTGCATAATGAGGCCTGTCCCACAGAGTTCCTCTGTTAGCTTGCCAGCAAGGTGCTTTGCTGGTGCTTCTGACCGCAGTGACCTACTCCTGTCTCAGCGACGGTACCTTCTCTGGAGACACAGTTGTGCTGCTGCCGATCTGCAGGACGAGCTGGATGGCAAGTCCCTTACCTGGGAAATGCCTGGCTAGTACTGAGCTGTAAGATTTTCTCCCCCCGGCCCTGGCAGTAGTAGAGCACAAACATGGTTCAGTGTGTAGCATTGCATTTGGGCTTTCCTCTTGCCTGTCATGATGACCTTCTAGCTATCTGCCTCATCAGTGGCCTCTGGAGCACAAGGAGCAGTAGGCAGTCTCAGGAACTTGTGTGGTCAGTCCATGTGACCCCGATAGGAGTAAGGGGAGTCAGCTGCAAAAAATATACTTTAAATGGTTTTGAAGTTTTCATAATATGCTGGTTGGGTTTTTTAAATGAACCATCTATGTTATGCCACCACAGATTTAGTGGCAGAGGAAATTGTATTATTAGCTTTGCTGGCTTTCTCGTCCTGAAGGTGAGTCTACAACTTGGCTTTCTCATATCATGTGGTTTGCTACTTTTGGTTTGGTTTGTGTTGATTTGTTAGGAACTGCACTGCTCCTTTGCCCACAGCACAATACAACGCATCTCCAGAAACTTCCTGTTGAGGTGTCCTTTAGGCCTGTGACCTCCAGGATACAGGTAACCGTTTGGTGTATCTACTTGCCTGGTAATTTAAAATAATTTAAGAATGCATTTCAAAACCAATGGGAAAGCTCATAAAAGATGTGTTTCTACCTACAGAATTTTGAGACTGATATATCAAAGCATTTATGTTGCAAACCTGGAATATTTAAGGAATATCTAATCAGATCTTACTCTATTTTTTTTCTTAAAAGTACTTACTATTGAGAAGCGTATTTGTAATATATTTTTGAGACCAAGAAAATCTGTCAAAGAATTGACCCTCTGATGAAGTAGGCATTAAAATGTATGCATGGTAGCTTGTATGGCTCAGAACTAGGGGGATATTTTAAAGTGGTGTTTAATGCTGTTTAAAATCTGCTTCATCTGATCATGTAGCTGTTGAAATGACTTAAATGATTCATCTGGAAAAGCAACCAACAAAACAGCTTGATGAAAGAGCAAAAGTAATTAACAATCAGTTAATTTGCTAGACATTAAAAAACATGCTTCTAATACTTAGTGTGCCATAATATACTCAACATATCACGAGGCAAAACGTATGAATCATGATGGCACTCGCATTACAAGCCCTATTCAAAGCGGATCGCACTCCATTTTTGGGTAAATATAATTTAACCATAGAAATAGCTACCCATCAGGCTGTCAGAGGTACCAGTGTTCAGATAAGAACGTGCTTTATAGAGAAAGCTGTGCTGACAAAAGCAGCTGCTTAGGTTCAAATCCCAACTTGTACTAACTCTGTAGGTGAAACTCTTCATCCCTGTGGCTGCTGAGTGAGGTTAAGGCTGCCGTTGAGGCTAACAGCTGGTTTATTGTGGTGGTTGTGACAAGTGGCCAGTTAAAGTTAGGGTATCTAGGTGCCAAATGCTGCATGGAATTACAGTATTTTTGGGGGTGCTTATAATCTAAAAAAAAATTAACCACTTGAGGGGCATTGGGAAAAAGAAGACAGTGTTTATAGATAAGTCTCTAAATGCGTGTTCTTAAATGGCTTAGTGAATTTTTTTTAATTTATTTTTTTAAATAAAAAATAATTCCCCCCACCCCCTGGAGTAGACTACCTTGGGAGATGTCTGCAGGAGGATGGGCTTGTTGTGGGAGAATTTCATGCATAGGACTGGCTTACATTTAAAATAGAAAGAGGGT